>NC_053023.1:284504473-284653223 GCF_003073215.2 Triticum urartu | reverse complement strand
AGGTACTACCTCATCTACTTCCCATCCCACAATTTAATTAGATCCTAATCATGCAATGTGTGAGGATTGATCTAATGCAATAAAACTGGGTTGTAGAAAAGGTATGATCAAAGTGTTACTTGCCTTGCTGATGATCCGCGTAACCTAGAGATTCGAAGTAATAGGCGGCGCACTCCGGATATTCTATCGCAGACAAACAACAAGCATACAATAACTACTCATCTAATGCACAGGTAAAACTCAAATAAAAGATCTAACCAGAAAGTTCAACTTAAGAACCCTGGTTGGCAAAAAGAATCAAATCGAACGAAGCGAAAGAAATCCAACGGCGAAAAAAACAACTTCGTTCTAGTAATATGGATCTAGGGCAAATTTTACAGTAGCAAAAACATGTTTAAGTTGATTATTCGGAAAGAGGGTTTCAAGACGAAACTCCAGGCGCTTGAATCGCCTGATTCCGATAAATGAGCGAAAAGTTATACTAAAATGAAAATCGGATCAGAAATCGTGATCAGAAAATAACCGTGGAAAATCCGACGAAAAAGGAAAAACGACGAACAGAATTTAAAAAAAAACAGCACGGAAAACGAGGCGGCGGCGAACCTCGAAAGGCGCGCGGCTCCGGCGGGCGGCGGCGGCGGCTAAAGGCAGCGGCGGCGGCGGGGCTGGGGCTAGGGTTTGCTGGCGGCGGCTGTTGGGCTATTCGGGCCCCGGGGTGGCGGCTTATATAGTCTAGGCCGGCGGAGTCCAGGCCGAATACGGCCCGTAGTCGGTTCACGTTTTTTTTAAATTCCGCTCGAAAGAAAAATAAAAAGAAATACTAAACGGACTCCAAAAATCACGAAATAAATTTTGCCGGGTTCCTAAAATCAAGCCCGATAAAGTGAATATTTATCTGGGCCCAAACTACAACTTTGAAAAATGCGCATTTTTCCTAAATTCAAATAAAAATACCGAAAAACTCCGAAATAAATCTTATTTGATTTTTTTTATTAAATCCTCAATATTTCTATATTTTGGGAAAGTCATTTTATTCCCTCTCTCATATTTTTGTAATAGAAATAATTGATGATAAAATAAATAAAATCAAATGATCCTGTTTACATAATTTGAGAAAACTCAAATATGTAAATAACGAAATCCCCAACTCTCTCCATGGGTCCTTGAGTTGCTTAGGATTTTCTAGGATCAAAACCAAAAGCAAAATAAAATATGATATGCATGATGACGTAATGTATAACATTCCAAATTGAAAATTTGGGATGTTACACAGTCCTAGACTAGCTTAGATGATTCCAAAGCACTCACACGGCCATACTATCCTTTGGTCAGATGACCACAGATGATGTTCTTGGCAGTGGAGTCCAGTTGAACGAACTTCTTGACATCAGCAGCAGTGACACCTTCACCAGCCCTGGGAACGCCATTCTTGACGACATACCATAGGTCGACATCAATGACTTCAAGATGCATGCGCATCTTATTCTTCCAGTAGGGATATTCAGTTCCATCGAAGACTGGGAACGCAGCGGAGACTTTGATTATCCCTGCAGTCGACATAGCTAAAACTCTAGGTGGTTAAACCGAATCACACAGAACAAGGGAGTACCTTGCTCTGATACCAATTGAAAGTGCTAGTGATCGACTAGAGGGGGTGAATAGGCGATTTTTATGAAAGTCTTCAAAAGATGGAAGTTTCAAAGACAAATGGTAAAAATAAACCTATTACCATGCAGCGGAAGGTAGACTACACTAAGCAAGCCATAGTCAAGTATTCAACGAAATGAAAGCACGAAGATTAATAGCAGCTAGGCAGTATAGAATAGGATGGAAGATAGTATGAAGCCAATGAAAACAAGCAGTCACTCAGTGAAGACAAAAGATAATGCAATCATACAATGACTTCACCAGGGCCAACCGTAAGTAAAGGAATGGGAAGGATGAAACCAGTGAATCGTTGAAGACAATGATTTGTTGGACCAGTTCCAGTTGTTGTGACAACTGTACGTCTGGTTAGGGAGGCTGAGATTCAACTCAGAAGACCGTGTCTTCACCTTATTCCCCTTGAGCTAAGGACACCCAGTCCTCGCCCAATCACTCTGGTAAGTCTTCAAGGTAGACTTCCAAACCTTCACAGACTTCGTTCACCGGCGATCCACAATGACTCTTGGATGCTCAGAATGCGACGCCTAACCGGTTGGAGGATTCACAGTCCTCAAGTGTAATAAGTCTTCAGATCACACACACAAGAAGACTTAAGTGATGCCTAACAATCTTGGCTCTGGGTGTTTAGGGCTTTATCCTCGCAGGAATTTTCTCTCAAAGGTTTCGAGGTGGGTTGCTCTCAAATGACAGAAATCCATGCACTAACTTCGAGCAGCCAACCGTTTATGGTTGTAGGGGGTGGGCTATTTATAGCCACTAGGCAACCCGACCTGATTTGTCCGAAATGACCCTGGGTCACTAAGGAACTGAAACGTGTTCCAACGGTCATATTTCAAACACACACAACAACTTTACTTGGGCTACAAGCAAAGCTGACTTATCCAGCTCTGGATAAGATTTGCTCTCATTGTCTTCGCTCGAAGACATATGATTTTTGGTTAAGCATCACTTCAGTCATTTTGACTGGTTCACTTGGACCCCACTTAACAGTACGGTGGTTCCTATGACTCATCAAAGAAGAAAAAGTACGACGAAACTGCTAAGTCTTCGCGCTCCATAGTCTTCACGCGATGTCTTCTCTTGTCATAGTCTTCAATGTGAATGTCTTCACATACCACCTTTGACTTTAGTGTCTTCATACATTTTTAGGGGTCATCTCTGGTAGGAAAATCGAATTAATGAGGGACTTCTACGTGTGTTATCCTGCAATTCTCACAAACACATTAGTCCCTTAACCAGGTTTGTCGTCAATACTCCAAAACCAACTAGGGGTGGCACTAGATGCACTTACAATTTATCATCGCTGTAAGGGAAGAGGACATTTTGCGAGAGAATGTCAATCTCAGCGTGTGATGATTGCTACTGAGGATGGTGGGTATGAGTCCACTACTAACTATGATGAGGAGACCTTGGCTCTTATTACACATGAAGAACACAGTGGAGAGGATTCTGATCATGAGAGGCAATAGATGGCTGCTGAAGATGCTGAAAGGTATGAATGTTAAGTTGCTCAATGTGTTTTGAGTGTGCAGGTTACACAAGCTGAGAAAAATCACAGGCATAATTTTTTCCATACAAAGGGAGTTGTGAAGGAACGTTCTGTTCACGTCATCATAGATGGAGGGAGCTGCAACAACTTTGCTAGCATGGAGATGGTGGAGAAGCTTTCTCTCACCACAAGACCACATCCACATCCTTACTACATCCAATGGTTCAACAACATCGGCAAGGTTAAGGTAACACATACTGTTCGTGTGCATTTTAGTATCTCTACATATGCTGATTTTGTTGATTGTGACGTGGTACCCATGCAAGCATGTTCCTTATTACTTGGTAGACCATGGCAATTTGATAAAAATTCTGTACACCATGGTAGAAACAATCAGTATACTCTTGTTCATAAGGATAAACATATTACTTTGCTTCCTATGTCTCTTGATTCTATTTTGAAAGATGATATTAATAGAGCTAGTAAAGCAAAATAGGAGCAGAATAAGAGTGAAAATTAGATTGTGGCAAAAGAATTTGAGCAACAAATGAAGCCTAATAATAAACCATCTAGTGTTGCTTCTGAAATTAAATTGAAAAGTGCATGTTTACTTGCCACCAAATCTGATATTGATGAGCTCGATTTCAGCAAATTTGTTTGCTATGCATTTGTGTGCAAAGAGGCATTATTTTCATTTGAGGATGTGCCTTCCTCTTTGCCTCCTGCTGTTACTAACATTTTGCAGGAGTTTGCCGACGTATTTCCACAAGACGTGCCACCGAGATTACCACCTATTCGAGGGATTGAGCATCAAATTGACTTAATTCCCGATGCATCGCTTCCTAACCGTGCACCATACCGTACCAATCCAGAGGAGACGAAGGATATTATGTGTCAAGTACAAGAGCTGCTCGATAAAGGTTATATACGCGAATCCCTTAGTCCTTGTGTTGTTCCTGTTATACTAGTGCCAAAAAAGGATGGTACATCGCGTATGTGTGTTGATTGTAGAGGCATTAATAATATTACTATTCGTTATCGTCATCCTATTCCTAGGCTAGATGATATGCTTGATGAATTGAGTGGCTCTACAATATTCTCCAAAGTTGATTTGCATAGTGGATACCATCAAATTCGTATGAAATTGGGAGATGAATGGAAAACAGCATTTAAAACTAAGTTTGGATTATATGAGTGGTTAGTCATGCCTTTTGGGTTAACTAATGCACCTAGTACTTTCATGAGATTAATGAACGAAGTTTTACGTGCTTTCATTGGACGATTTGTGGTAGTTTACTTTGATGACATATTGATTTATCACAAATCTTTGGAGGAACATTTGGAACATTTACGTGCTGTTTTTATTGCTCTATGTGATGCACGTTTGTTTGGTAAGCTTGGAAAGTGCACCTTTTGCATCGACCGAGTATCTATTCTTGGCTATGTTGTTACTCCAGAGGGAATTGAAATTGATAAAGCCAAGATTGAAGCTATTGAGAGTTGGCCGCAGCCCAAAACGGTCACACAAGTGAGGAGTTTCCTTGGCCTCGCTAGTTTCTATAGGCATTTTGTGAGAGATTTCAGCACCATTTCTGCACCTCTCAATGAGCTGACAAAGAAGGATATGCCTTTTGTTTGGGGTACCGCACAGGAAGAAGCCTTCACCGTATTTAAAGATAAGTTGACACATGCTCCTTTACTCCAACTTCCTGATTTTAATAAGACTTTTGAGCTTGAATGTGATGCTAGTGGAATTGGATTAGGAGGTGTGTTATTACAAGGTGGCAAACCTGTTGCATACTTTTCTGAAAAATTGAGTCGGCCTAGTCTGAACTATTCTACTTATGATAAAGAATTATATGCTCTTGTTCAGACCTTAGAAACATGGCAACATTATTTATGGCCCAAGGAATTTGTTATACATTCTGATCATGAATCTTTGAAACACATTAAAAGTCAAGCAAAACTAAACCGTAGACATGCTAAATGGGTTGAATTCATTGAGACTTTCCCTTATGTCATTAAACACAAGACGGGTAAAGAAAATGTTATTGTTGATGCATTGTCTCGTCGTTATACTATGCTTCCACAACTTGACTTTAAAATATTTGGTTTGGAGACCATCAAAGATAGATATGTGCATGATGCTGAATTTAAAGATGTATTGCAGAATTGTAAGGAAGGGAGAACTTGGAACAGGTTCGTTCTTAACGATGGATCTGTGTTTCGTGCTAACAAGCTATGGATTCCAGCTAGCTCCGTTCGTCTTTTGTTGTTGCAGGAAGCCCATGGAGGAGGATTAATGGGACACTTTGGCGTCAAGAAGACGGAGGATATACTTGCTACACATTTCTTTTGGCCAAAGATGAGACGGGATGTTGAGCGTTTTGTTGCTCGCTACACTACATGTCAAAAAAGCTAAGTCACGACTCAATCCTCATGGTTTATATATGCCTTTGCCTGTACCTAGTGTTCATTGGGAGGATATATCTATGGACTTTGTTTTAGGTTTACCTCAAACAAAGAAGGGGAGGGATAGCATATTTGTTGTCAAGGATAGGTTCTCGAAAATGGCACACTTTATACCATGTCATAAAAGCGATGATGCTGTTAATGATGCTGATTTGTTCTTTCGTGAAATTATTCTCTTGCATGGTGTGCCTAATACTATAGTTTCAGATCGTGATACTAAATTTCTTAGCCACTTTTGGAGATGTTTATGGGCTAAGTTGGGGACTAAACTACTTTTTAGTACTACTTGTCACCCCCAAACTGATGGACAAACTGAAGTAGTCAATAGAACATTGTCTACTATGCTTAGGGCTGTTTTGAAGAATAATAAGAAAATGTGGGAAGAATGCTTGCCTCATATTGAATTTGCTTATAACCGTTCATTGCATTCTACTACTAAGATGTGCCCTTTTGAAATTGTGTATGGTTGCATTCTACTACTAAGATGTGCCCTTTTGAAATTGTGTATGGTTTCCTACCTCGTGCACCTATTGATTTGTTGCCTCTTCCATCTTCGGAGAAGGTTAATTTTGATGCTAAAGAACATGCTGAATTGATTTTAAAAATGCATGAGTTAACTAAGGAAAACATTGAGCGTATGAATGCTAAATATAAACTTGCTGGAGATAAGGGTAGAAAACATGTTGTGTTTGCACCTGGAGATCTTGTTTGGTTACATTTGCGTAATGATATATTTCCTAATTTGCGCAAATCAAAGCTAATGCCACGTGCTGATGGTCCTTTTAAGGTGTTAGAGAAAATAAATGATAATGCATATAAACTTCAGCTGCCTGCAGATTTTGGGGTTAGTCCCACTTTTAACATTGCAGATTTGAAGCCTTATTTGGGTGAGGAAGATGAGCTTTCATCGAGGACGACTTCATTTCAAGAAGGGGAGGATGATGAGGACATCAATACCATTGTTACACCCGCAGCCCCTGCTGTTATACATATTGGACCAATTACTAGAGCTCGCGCATGCCAATTGAATTATCAAGTACTTTCGTTTCTTGGTAGCGATTCTAATGTTCATAAGAATATGATGTTGCCTAAATTGGATATATTTGTTTTGCTTACAAATGAAGGGCCTAGCTTGGACAAGAAAGATGAACCTTGGAGCAAGTTTAAGCATGGAGATGATGGCATGCGCAAGGGGAACAACAACGGAGTTACAAGTGATGATTCCAGGACTTTGAAGCCACCATAACGAGTGCATGAAGCCTTGGGCAAAATATACAAGATGCCACTTCATAACTTTCGTCCAAAGGCTATTCTAGGTGCTGCGTCACCTTATTATTTGGCCAGGCCCATGTACTTTCGAAGTACTTAAGTATAGGCTGTTTTTAGAGTCTGTATGTGTGGGGAAACAAGAGTTAGGGTTGGTTTCGGACCCCTCCACCAAGGGCCACAAAATTTCCCCTCTCTCCTCCATATATACAACCCTTAGGGCATCGTTTAGACTTTGGCTTTTGTTTAGATTAAAGCTCGCCATAGCTGCAACTTCGCATACTTCGTTTGTGTTCAACGACCAGACAAAGGCGTCACAGAACCCCACCTTGATCAATAAAGCTTTCATCTTATATTCACAATATCCAGATTGCAATCTCAATTCTTGCTTGTTCTTTGTTTGCCTGCAGGAAACAGACCTTCGTGGTCAGATTGATCGTGCTCCGGCGTGGTCGATAACCTCTCAGAGTTGGTTTAGCGATTGCTAAGGCGCAACGTCCGCGCACGTTCGTAGTCGGATCGTCAAAGTCGACTTCCTCCAAAATGATAGCCACCATCTCATCGAAAGATGGGACACCTTTGCCTCTATCAAGTGGTATCAGATTTCCAGGTTGCTCGGTGAGATTTTACGGTTTTTCGTAGTTTAGATCGAGTCTGTTCTTCATACCTACAATCCATGAAAAAGCCAAAAAAAATTAGGGTTAGTTCATCCTATCCGAACCAATCTGAGCCTTTGCATAATCTTTTCTATATTTGCTGTGTTGAATTTGCGGTTGCATCGTTGTGTCTGGATGCTGGTCTTAGTGTCTAGTCCTTTAGAGTTTCGAGTTCTGTTCACGAGTAGTCACGCCGCCGCCGCATCATCATCCTCACCGCTGCTATATACCACATATCCACCGCCATCACGATAATCCGAGTCCACCTCCATCACCGATTCGCCACCAGTCCGTGTTCCACCGTCCTACGTATATCCGCCACCAGTCTGAGTTTCCGCCAGATTCATCTCCGCCACCAGTCCTAGTCCGAGTCCAGTATTTGTTGCTTTGTTTTCGAGTTCTAGATCACGCGATACTCCGAATCGTGACAGAGTAGGACTCCCCAACTTTCGAGCCATCCGCAGAAGAAAAATAGTTCCAAACTCAAAAAAAACTAAGTCTGGAAAATTCTGGCTAGGCAGTTTTTAGACCATTTGTAGACTTTTCGAAAAAAAATTGTTGCAGAGCAAAAAAAGAGGAAAAAAAGTGGAAAAAAATAAAAAAAAATCAGAGCGTGCTCCTCCCTTGTTTACGTGCAGCGTCGTGATTTTGTTAGTGTTCTAGGCTCGCGTCTCTAGCACGGTCTAGCCTAGGACCAACATGGTACCGTCGTTGAGCGTTTATTCAACTTTGCATCTCTGAATTGATTATTGCTGACCCTTTTTGCTACCATATTATAAGCCTTCCTAGCTCCACATACATCTACGTAGTGTGTTTGACTCTCCCTGATAATCGCTGTACCCATGCTTTAAGAGTTTTGACTACGACGGTTGCCGATCACCACTTGCTGCTGGGTAAGAACTGGTAAGAATTTGAGATTTGCTTGACGGATTTGTGACACTCCACCACCGCCATTTTCTAGTAGTCTGTAGGATCATTTTCTTGTGTGTTTCTATTGCTGCTAACCATGGCAGGATCCCACCCCGACGCGATTGACTGGGTGATGAGGACATCAATACCATTGTTACACCCACAGCCCCTACTGTTACATATACTGGACCAATTACTAGAGCTCGCGCACGCCAATTAAATTACCAGGTACTTTCGTTTCTTGGTAATGATTCTAATGTTCATGAGATTATGATGCTGCCTAAATTGGATACATTTGTTTTGCTTTCAAATGAAGGGCCTAGCTTGGAGAAGGATGAACATTGGAGCAAGAACACGCATGAAGTTGATGGCATGCGCAAGGGGATCAAGAACGGAGTTACAAGTGATGATTTCAGGACTTTGAAGCCGCCATAAGGAGTGCATGAAGCCATGGATGAAATATACGAGATGCCACTTCATAATATTCGTCCATAGGCTATTCTAGGTGCTGCGTCACCTTATTAATGGGCCAGGCCCATGTAATTTCGAAATACTTAAGTATAGGCTATTTTTAGAGTCCGTATGTGCGGGGAAACAAGAGTTAGGGTTGGTTTCGGACCCCACCCTCAAGGGCCACGAAATTCCCCTCTCTTCCTCCATATATACAGCCCTTAGGGCGTCGTTTAGACTTTGGGTTTTGTTTAGATTAAAAGTTCGCCATAGCTGCAACTTCGCGTACTTCGTTTGTGTCCAACGACCAGACCAAGACGTCACAGAACCCCACCTTGATCAATAAAGCTTTCATCTTATATTCGCAATATCCAGATTGCAATCTCAGTTTCTTGCTTGTTCTTCGTTTGCTCGCAGGAAACAGGCCCTCGTGGTCAGGTTGATCGTGCTCCGGCGTGGTCAATAACCCCTCGGAAGTTGGTTTAGCGATTGCTAAGGCGCGACGTCTCGCACGTTCGTAGTCGGATCGTCAAGGTCGACTCCCACAGAAAATGATAGCCACCATCTCATCGAAACATCGGGACACCTTTGCCTCTATCACTGGGAGAACATGACGAATAAAGAGTTACATGATAAGTTTCAGGAAATGATGAGTGGACAGGTGGAAGATGTGCTAAACATATTTGAAGAGGCCATGGAGAAGATAGATGGCATTGAGAAGGCGTTCGAAACAAAGCTCGATAACAAGTTTAACGAATTGCTCGTGCACCTTCCACCGCCCGCTGCACCTGTCGCACCTCTACACAACAACAACAACTTCGTCTTCCAAATCAAGTGGGACAAGCACAATGCGTTCCCATTGAGCCTGGTCAAACTTCTGGTGCTGCTGTACCTACTGTTGGTGCTTCTGTGGCTCCTCCTGCTGCTACCGAGGTGGAGGACCATTACGAGGATGAGGTTGATCAAAATCAGAACTACGTGCAACCACCAGCACCACCACCACCAGGTTGTCCTCATGCATATCATCGCAACGGTACGGCTGCACCACCACCTGAGGTACATGACCATCTTCCTAAACTAAAATAGAATATTCCACCATTTGAGGGTAGATATGTTCCTTATATATATCTTACTTGGTACTTAGAAACTGAACAATGATTTACATGTTTACAATATCCTAAGGAGAGACGTGTTCCTGCTGTTGTTTGTGCTTTCACTAGCTTTCCATGTGTTTGGTGGTCTGAATATTGTAGATTATATCCTATTCCAGCTACTTGGGCTGCTTTGAAAACTGCTATGCGTACTCGTTGGGTTCCACCAAATTTCAACATGAATTACTTCAAAGATTGCAGCGCTTAAGACAAGGAAAAAATTCTGTAGAAGAATATTATCAGGAATTACAAACTGGCATGATTAGATGTGGTATTGTTGAGGAGAATGAAGCTATGCTTGCACATTTTATGGTTGGATTAAATAGAGAGATTCAGACCATTCTAGAGTATAAGGAGTATACTAATATCACTCGTTTATTCCATCTTGCTTGTAAAGCTGAATGTGAAGTGCAGGATCGACAGGCATTGGCGCGAACTGACATTTCTGCAGGTCGATCTTCATCATGGACACCACGCGCATCCTATACTTCCACTCCACCAGCACCTCCATCAGGTGCCACCTCCAGCCGTGATTCAAGAAAGCAGGCACAACCACCACTATCTACCAAGAGCACACCTGCCGGGCCTGCGCAGAGCTCTTCTGCTTCCATGGCATCAACAGGGCACACAAGTGATATTATTTGTCGTTGTTGTAAGGGAAGAGGACATTTTGCGAGAGAATGCCAATCTCAGCGTGTGATGATTGCTACTGAGGATGGTGGGTATGAGTCTGCTAGTGACTATGATGAGGAGACTTTGGCTCTGATTACACATGAAGAACACGGTGGAGAGGATTCTGATCATGAGACGCAATACATGGCTGCTGAAGATGCTGACAGGTATGAATGTTTAGTTGCTCAACGTGTTTTGAGTGTGCAGGTTACACAAGCTGAGAAAAATCAGAGGCATAATTTGTTCCATACAAAGGGAGTTGTGAAGGAACATTCTGTTCACGTCATCATAGATGGAGGGAGCTGCAATAACTTGGCTAGCATGGAGATGGTGGAGAAGCTATCTCTCACCACAAGACCACGTCCACATCCTTACTACATCCAATGGTTCAACAATAGTGGCAAGGTTAAGGTAACACGTACTGTTCGTGTGCATTTTAGTATATCTACATATGCTGATTATGTTGATTGTGATGTGGTACCTATGCAATCATGTTCCTTATTACTTGGTAGACCATGGCAATTTGATAAAAATTTTGTACACCATGGTAGAAACAATCAGTATACTCTTGTTCATAAGGATAAACATATTACTTTGATTCCTATGACTCCTGAATCCATTTTGAAAGATGATATTAATAGAGCTAATAAAGCAAAACATGAGAAAAATAAGAGTGAAAATCAGATTGTGGCAAAAGAATTTGAGCAACAAATGAAACCTAATAATAAACCATCTAGTGTTGCTTCTGAAATTAAATTGAAAAGTGCATGTTTACTTGCCACAAAATTTGATATTGATGAGCTAGATTTCAGCAAACTTGTTTGCTTTGCTTTTGTGTGCAAAGAGGCATTATTTTCGTTCGAGGACGTGTGAAAGTGCAACTATCCCTGGGTGGTTTTGGTAATTCCTAACAACATATAGCTCATTGAGCTAACATTATTCCAAGATTAATATTTCAGGAAAAGCTCAATGAATGGCATGGCATGGATGAGGAAAGTGGACCCCTCAAAATACTAAGGACAAAAATATTGGCTCAAGCTCAAAGCTCAAGACTCTACATTTTATATTTTAGTGATCCAAGATCACATTGAGTCTATAGGAAAAGCCAATACTATCAGGGAGGGATGAGTTGTTGCTTGATGAGGTTCTTGCTTCATAGTGCTTAGTGATATGCTCCAAAACCCTCAACTACCTTACCACATCCACATATGACCTAAACCAAAAGTCAAATTACTCGGCCCCACCGATTCTTTCTATCCGGCGCCATCGAGTTCAGATGTCATAGCCACTGCCACAAACCCTAGGCAAATCGGTCTCACCGATAGGGATCTCAGTCACACCGAGATGGGGTTGTAATCTCTCTGTTTCCCTTCGTAATGTTTCGGTCCTACCGAGATGAGCGATCGGTCCCACCGAGATTGCAATGTAAACTCTATGTTTCCCTTTTGTAACATTTCGGTCCCACCAAAATGAGAAAATCGGTCCCACCGAGTTTACCTGACCAACTCTCTGGTTAGCTTATTATCAAAACCGGTCCCACCGAGTTTGTGTAATCGGTCACACCGAGATTATGTTATGCCCTAACCCTAACCATATCGGTCCTACCGAGTTGCATCTCAGTCCCACCGAAAATCCTAACGGTCACTAGGTTTGCTAAATCGGTCCGACCGAGTTTCTCAATTCGGTCTCAGCGAGATTGGTAAATTGTGTGTAACGGTTAGTTTTTGTGTGGAGGCTATATATACCCCTCCACCCACTATTCATTTGTGGAGAGAGCCATCAAAACATACCTACACTTCCAATACACATTTTCTGAGAGAGAACCACCTACTCATGTGTTGAGGCCAAGATATTCCATTCCCACCATATGAATCTTGATCTCTAGCCTTCCCCAAGTTGCTTTCCACTCAAATCTTCTTTCCACCAAATCCAAATCCTGCGAGAGAGAGTTGAGTGTTGGGGAGACTATCATTGGAAGCACAAGAGCAAGGAGTTCATCATCAACACACCATTTGTTACTTCTTGGAGAGTGGTGTCTCCTAGATTGGCTAGGTGTCACTTGGGAGCCTCCGACAAGATTGTGGAGTTGAACCAAGGAGTTTGTAAGGGCAAGGAGATCGCCTACTTCATGAAGATCTACCGCTAGTGAGGCAAGTCCTTCATGGGTGAAGGCCATGATGGGATAGACACGTTTGCTTCTTCGTGGACCCTTCGTGGGTGGAGCCCTCCGTGGAATCACGCAACCATTACCCTTTGTGGGTTGAAGTCTCCATCAACGTGGATGTACGATAGCACCACCTATCAGAACCACGACAAAAACATCCGTGTCTCCAATTGCGTTTGAATTCTCCAAACCCTTCCCTTTACATTCTTGCAAGTTGCATGATTTACTTTCCGCTGCTCATAGACTCTTTGCATTCTTGCTTGAATTGTGTTAGGATTGCTTGACTTGTGCTAAGATAGCTAAAATCTGCCAAAGACTAAAATTGGGAAAAGGATACATTTTTAATTGGTCAAGTAGTCTAATCACCCCCCCTCTAGACATACTTTCGATCCTACAACGTGCTTTCCTCTTTGCCCCCTGCTGTCACTAACATTTTTCAAGAGTTCGCTGACGTCTTTCCACAAGACGTGCCACCGGGATTACCACCTATTCGAGGGATTGAGCATCAAATTGACTTAATTCCCGGTACATCATTACCCAACCGTGCACCATACCGTACCAATCCAGAGGAGACGAAGGAGATTATGAGTCAAGTACAAGAACTGCTCGACAAAGGTTATATACGTGAATCCCTTAGTCCTTGTGTTGTTCCTATCATTTTAGTGCCGAAAAGGATGGTACGTCACGTATGTGCATTGATTGTAGAGGCATTAATAATATTACTATTCGTTATCGTCATCCTATTCCTAGGCTAGATGATATGCTTGATGAATTGAGTGGCCCTACAATATTCTCCAAAGTTGATTTGCGTAGTGGATACCATCAAATTCGTATGAAATTGGGAGATGAATGGAAAACAACATTTAAAACTAAGTTTGGATTATATGAGTGGTTAGTCATGCCTTTTGGGTTAACTAATGCACCTAGTACTTTCATGAGATTAATGAACGAAGTTTTACGTGCTTTCATTGGATGATTTGTGGTAGTTTACTTTGATGACATATTGATTTATAGCAAATCTTTGGAGGAACGTTTGGAACATTTACATGCTGTTTTTATTGCACGTGATGCACGTTTGTTTGGTAACCTTGGAAAGTGCACCTTTTGCGCCGACTGAGTATCTTTTCTTGGCTATGTTGTTACTCCAGAGGGAATTGAAGTTGATAAAGCCAAGATTGAAGCTATTGAGAGTTGGCCGCAGCCCAAAACGGTCACACAAGTGAGGAATTTCCTTGGCCTCGCTGGTTTCTATAGGCATTTTGTGAGAGATTTGAGCACCATTTCTGCACCTCTCAACGAACTCACAAAGAAGGATGTGCCTTTTGTTTGGGGTACCGCATAGGAAGAAGCTTTCACGGTATTGAAAGATAAGTTGACACATGCTCCTTTACTCCAACTTCCCGATTTTAATAAGACTTTTGAGCTTGAATGTGATGCTAGTGGAATTGGATTAGGAGGTGTGTTATTACAAGATGGCAAACCTGTTGCATACTTTTCTGAAAAATTGAGTGGGCCTAGTCTGAACTATTCTACTTATGATAAAGAATTATATGCTCTTGTTGGGACCTTAGAAACATGGCAACATTATTTATGGCTCAAGGAATTTGTTATACATTCTGATCATGAATCTTTGAAACAGATTAAAAGTCAAGCAAAACTAAACCGTAGACATGCTAAATGGGTTGAATTCATTGAGACTTTCCCTTATGTCATTAAACACAAGAAGGGTAAAGAAAATGTTATTGTTGATGCATTGTCTCGTCGTTATACTATGCTTCCACAACTTGACTTTAAAATATTTGGTTTGGAGACCATCAAAGATAGATATGTGCATGATGCTGAATTTAAAGATGTATTGCAGAATTGTAAGGAAGGGAGAACTTGGAACAGGTTCGTTCTTAACGATGGATCTGTGTTTCGTGCTAACAAGCTATGGATTCCAGCTAGCTCCGTTCGTCTTTTGTTGTTGCAGGAAGCCCATGGAGGAGGATTAATGGGACACTTTGGCGTCAAGAAGACGGAGGATATACTTGCTACACATTTCTTTTGGCCAAAGATGAGACGGGATGTTGAGCGTTTTGTTGCTCGCTACACTACATGTCAAAAAAGCTAAGTCACGACTCAATCCTCATGGTTTATATATGCCTTTGCCTGTACCTAGTGTTCATTGGGAGGATATATCTATGGACTTTGTTTTAGGTTTACCTCAAACAAAGAAGGGGAGGGATAGCATATTTGTTTTCATGGATAGGTTCTCGAAAATGGCACACTTTATACCATGTCATAAAAGCGATGATGCTGTTAATGATGCTGATTTGTTCTTTCGTGAAATTATTCGCTTGCATGGTGTGCCAAATACTATTGTTTCAGATCGTGATACCAAATTTCTTAGCCACTTTTGGAGATGTTTGTGGGCTAAGTTGGGGACTAAACTGCTTTTTAGTACTACTTGTCACCCCCAAACTGATGGACAAACTGAAGTAGTCAATAGAACATTGTCTACTATGCTTAGGGCTGTTTTGAAGAATAATAAGAAAATGTGGGAAGAATGCTTGCCTCATATCGAATTTGCTTATAATCGTTCATTGCATTCTACTACTAAGATGTGCCCTTTTGAAATTGTGTACGGTTTCCTACCTCGTGCACCTATTGATTTGTTGCCTCTTCCATCTTTGGAGAAGGTTAATTTTGATTCTAAAGAACGTGCTGAATTGATTTTAAAAATGCATGAGTTAAATAAGGAAAACATTGAGCGTATGAATGCTAAATATAAACTTGCTGGAGATAAGGGTAGAAAACATGTTGTGTTTGCACCTGGAGATCTTGTTTGGTTACATTTGCGTAAGGATAGATTTCCTAATTTGCACAAATCAAAGCTAATGCCACGTGCTGATGGTCCTTTTAAGGTATTAGAGAAAATAAATGATAATGCATATAAACTTGAGCTGCCTGCAGATTTTGGGGTTAGTCCACTTTCACATTGCAGATTTGAAGCCTTATTTTGGTGAGCAAGATGAGCTTTCGTCGAGGACGACTTCATTTCAAGAAGGAGAGGATGATGAGGACATCAATACCATTATAACACCCACAGTCCCTACTGTTATACATACTGGACCAATTACTAGAGCTCGCGCATGCCAATTGAATTATCAGGTACTTTCGTTTCTTGGTAACGATTCTAATGTTAATAAGAATATGATGTTTCCTAAATTGGATACATTTGTTTTGCTTACAAATGAAGGGCCTAGCTTGGACAAGAAAGATGAACCTTGGAGAAAGTTTAAGCATGGAGATGATGGCATGCGAAGCGTTACAAGAACGGTGTTACAATTGATGATTCCAGGACTTTGAAGCCACCATAATGAGTGCATGAAGCCTTGGGAAAAATATACAAGATGGCACTTCATAACTTTCGTCCAGAGGCTATTCTAGGTGCTGTGTCACCTTATTATTGGGCCAGGCCCATGTATTTTCAAAGTAATTAAGTATAAGTTGTTTTTAGAGTATGTATGTGTGGGGAAACAAGAGTTAGGGTTTGTTTCGGACCCCTCCACCAAGGGCCACGAAATTCCCCCTCTCTCCTCCATATATACAGCCCTTAGGGCATCGTTTAGACTTTGGGTTTTGTTTAGATTAAAGTTCGCCATAGCTGCAACTTCGCGTACTTCGTTTGTGTTCAACGACCAGACAAAGGCGTCACAGAACCCCACCTTGACCAATAAAGCTTTCATCTTATATTCGCAATATCTAGATTGGAATCTCAGTTTCTTGCTTGTTCTTCGTTTGCCTGCAGGAAACAGACCTTCGTGGTCAGGTTGATCGTGCTCCGGCGTGGTCGATAACCTCTCGGAGTTGGTTTAGCGATTGCTAAGGCGCGACGTCCTCGCACGTTCGTAGTTGGATCGTCAAAATCGACTTCCTCCAAAACGATAGCCACCATCTCATCGAAAGATGGGACACCTTTGGCTCTATCAAAATATCCTAAAATGTATGAGGAAACTATGGGGGTCTCCTCATGAGAAATATTGGAAACATCATATGGAGAAAATGGACAACATCCAAAACAATGCATATCCGAAGCTTGGTGGTCATGGCATGGCATATGAGAGAAATGATGCAAAGGGAGCATATCAATATCATTATAAGAAAAACAAATGCCAATGACCTTGGGCTTGTCACCTATGCCTATGTGCAAATTGTGTTTATTTTAATGGCATATGCATAGTCACTACAATGAGATTGCAAATATGACATATGGTTGATCTCATGCATAGCATATGACAAGTCAAGCGGATTGGCAAACATGATGTGACCTAAGGAAATGTCACAAGAAATCCTATGCAACATGGCATCACGACTTATAGACTCCACATGACAATCATCAAACTCATCATAAATGGATAAATCATCGCATGGGGAAGTCACACTAGCATGAATCATGCTAATAGGTTGATCAACATCATGCAAGCAATCAATGTCAAGAATGTCCACTAGTGGGACTAGAGCATCACCGTCACCTATGTTACCTTTGTCATTCCACTCAAGTGGTGTAGGTGAGGTGGGAAATACCAAATGGTGGTCAATATCATCATCTTGATGGAACCATGTGGGGGGTGCATCATATTCCACCATGGCCATCGTCTTGTCCAAAGGGAGGATGTAGTCATCGCGAATCGGCGCGTCATCGTATATGGGACCTAGCACCAAATGAGAAGACACAATAGAGGTAGAGGTTAAGTCGTTAGAAATCAAAGTGGCCTCACATGCCGTATCAACTACCTCACTCTCTCTATGTGCTGGTTTACTCACTCCCTCAAAATAGGTGCATGCAATCTCATGTATGGTGGAGTCACTCATCTCACTCAAGTGGTGGGGGTTGTGGCTCTCCTCACAAGGGAATTGGGGCAACACATCATATATGGGGCTAGTGGTGAAGTCACTCTCACTCTCAATATGGTGGCACAAGTCACTCAAGTAATCATACATCGCCGTGGTCGAAGGGAAAATCCCATGCTTAACCATCTCGTCGTCGTTGTGGATGAAGTCCGAAGATGGCACATCATCACTCTCGCCTCCTAAGATGGAAGCATCATCCTTGCTCGCCACCATGTCACTCGCCTCCAAAGCATGTTCCTTGACTGGCTCCATAGTCGTAGTCGTCGCCGCACCGTCTTGAAAAAGAGTCAAAGTAGACTCGGCGACATCAATGCCACAAAGATGGATGGCGGTGAAGTCAAACTTGGGAGCATCATTTTGGAGCTCGTCGGGCTTGGACATCTTGGTGGTACTAGCCTCATGCTCGTTCTCATGGAGCTTGGTCGTAGCGAAGTGAGCTTGGGGTGGAGAAGCTTTGGCCTTCATGAGTTCTTTTTCCGCCTTGAGAGTACCAATGTAGTTGTCGTCGAGGGACTTGTAGTTCTCGAGGAAGATAGTCTTGGAGATGTCGTTGTTCAATCCCATCATGAATTAGAACTTCATCGAAATGGGGTCATCCATGCCGGCTCGTCGCAAGGCAATCTTCATCTCCTTTAAGTACTCGTCGATGGACTTGGATCCTTGGATGGTGTTCTCCAATTGGCGTTGAAGTTGTTCCATGTAGGTTGGAGGCACGAACTCTCGCCGCAAAGCTCTCTTTGTCTTGGTACAAGTCATGTCCTAGCTTTTCGAAGGTGTGTGAAGCCACCTTGTGTACGCATAGCCGTGGAAGTTTCTTGTGGCGCACTTCACTTGATCTTCGGGAGGAACTTGATGTAGCTTGAGGTAGTCGTCCATCAAACGTTCCCACTCGAGATACTCCTTGGGTTCTAGAGTTCCATAGAAAGGAATCTCATGGTCGATGTCGAGATCGTAGTAGCTCATGGAAGTCGCGGACTTGAGCTTGGGGAGCTTCTCTTGACATTAGTCTTGAGGGGCTTGTTGGCGAAGATGCTGTATATCCAAAGGCAAAGATGCCTTGAAGTCACTTGGCGAAGATGTCAATGGAGATGGTGAAGTCGTTGAGCGGTTGTTGGTGTTGAGCTCTTGACCTTCGCATTCTTGTTGGTGATGGTGTCGATGCCGATGTGATCTTGCTGGAGATGGTAGCTCGGAAGGATGTGCTCTTGAGTGTCTTCTTGAAGATGAGGAAGATCGCTTGTAGGACTTGATGAGGGCTTTGATCTCCTCCATTTGAGCTTGCATATTGGCATCGTTGGAGTTGTTCGTGGCATCGACCTCGTCGTTGTTGTTGTAGACCGAAGGTGAAATGCTTTGCATTTCCATCACAAGACTCGAGCAAAGGTGAGTAGGAAATGAGATAAAAAATACCGAGTTACCTTTTCCCAAAGTTGAGGTTGTATCTCGTTTCACTCAATGTGGAATGAAAGAATAGTGGAATTGGTACTGGACTTGTTCACTCACACCTATCGACTAAAGCTTATGGTGTAGCTCGGTGAGGATAGTGGCACAAAAAATTAATGCAAAATGTTAGCAAGAGTCAATAATGTTGAAAGAGATTCAAAAATTCACAAGTGAAACAAGTAGACCAATAGCAATATGTGGCACACGGAAACACACACATGGATAGATAAATGGGTCGTGCAACCAAGGAATGAGCTCAAAATGTGGAATCCACGGAAAATGCTCTTGTTGCACAACTCTAGAGAGACGCTAGCACGATTTCTCAATAGGCGGGTACAACACTTGTGCACAACCTATAAGAGACAAAAATGCAATGACTTCTATCCCAAGTATGCTATGTATAGGCGGATACAACACATTAGGATACACAACTCACAACACAAACAAAATTGGGTTAAGTTGGGGTGGCGGAAGTGTATGGTGGGCAAGGTTATGCAGAAGTGGTGATTGTGGTTGGTGAAGAAGCAACCGTCCCTAAGTAGCCGAAACACCTTAGGAGACTCAAGTCACAACTCAAACAACCACATATGCAATGGGGATCAAAATGGGTTAAGTCGCGGAAGTCGATGATGGTAATGTGGATGATATGGTGGAGGGCCTATGTAAACTTGCCAAATTTCAGAAAATATGATGGAGTCAAATGATGGTGGTTGTATTTTTGTGGGAAGGGGGATGTCAAGAGCTTCAAAAGGAGCTTAAGAACATCAAAAACGGACTCCGGATGAATTAGTTATGGCCGAAACAAGAATTCAGCCCAGTCGGTTTCACGGTTACCCGGACATCCGGGAGTAGGTCCGGATGATCCGGGTTCGTCAACTGGATTTCTGGCGCGTGGGGTGTCCGGACATCCGGGAGAGGGTCCAGCTGATCCGGATGATCCGGAAGCACTTCCGGATGATCCGGGCAGGTCAAACTGCTCGGGATTTCTTCTCGGGGATGAATTTTTGGGCGGAAATGGATGATTTTCGGGGTAAAATTGAGGAGATTTTGTGGATAGAAGGTGGGGAAACTTGGGGAGATGCTAGGTCCACTCGAAACCAAGCAAATCCATCGATCAAAATCAACAAAACATCATCCAAACCAACAAATTACAAAAAAATTGGGGCTATTTTTGGTGGGGATTTTTCGAAATTGGGATAAAATCAAGCTAGAAAAAGAGGGGTAGAGGATCCAAATACGTGATCAACATGGCTCACGATACCAATATGATATCATGAGACAAGCTGGCTCTGATCCAAGATGATGTAGGGTAGAACCCTAGTGGCCCGATCTTTCACGATTGGAGTGGATCCCCTCAAAGAACATGATGAACACGGGGAAGAACAGAGAGAAATCACAAAGGAAAACACTCAAGAACAAGTCCAATCACACATCCACTAGACTGAAATCCACACAAGATCCATAAAGGTACAAGAACAACAAAGGGAAAGATACAAGGTACAGTTCATCTTCAAGAGGAGATCTTCAGGTGTTCTCCGTGAGGAGGTCTTGAATCCAAGGTGGATCTTATCCAAAGAGGCACGCGGTCTCTCTCTCGATGGAGTAGATCCGTAACGGATGAGCAAAGCTCTATCTTGATGCAGAGCATCCCAAGGTCATTCCCATGGACCTACCATCATCTCACCAAGTGCCTAGCGGACCCATGACACGAGCACGTGCAAGAGCTCTCGAAACCGAGGTGACATCTCTCCTCTCACAAGTCCACTTCGTCGCACATGAGACATGGATACTACCTCAAACAGAGACATTGTGCATACTCAGGTATCAAAGAGTTAGCCATTAGGAAGCTAAGGAGCAAGGAGAATCATAAGAGGAAGATGGACGTGAAGACGGAGAAGAAGGAGAGCTGCGGAAGAAGCTACAGGCACCGGACGACCGGCCCATCCCGGATGTCTGACCCCTAGATGTCCCAACAGCCCAAGGAACTCAGGCCTGCAAACGCTACACCGGCCGGACGACCGACCAGGACCGGACGTCCAACGACTCCCAGGCTCCGGACGACCGACGCTACGCCAACAGAACGAAATTAGCGGAAGTCTGAGGAAGACCGGACGACCGGCGACTGGACGACCGGACACCTATGGACGTCCGAGGCCATGGCGATAAAACCTAATCTATGGATATCCGAAGATCTACGGACGTCCGGACCTCCGCGAGCCTCCGGACGTCCGGACCCTGGCTGCGTATAGTTTCGGGCCGAAGCCCATGTACCCCTCCACTTCGCCCCTCTACTGCACTAAGACTATAAATAGACCTCTCCCTCCTCATAGTTAGGGTTAGCAAAGGATTAGCTCATATTTCGTGTGAGAGCTTTTCTCATCCACTTGGTTACCCTCTCCTCAGAGATAGCACCTCCTTGGAAAAGATCCCCCAAGCGGATTCAAGACCCCTTCACGGGAAGAACCTCAAGACCTCCTCACGAAAAAGATCGTGCTGCTTGTATCGTCCTTAGTTGACCGTGGACCTTGTGATCTCTATGTGTAGTCGGATCTAGCATATGTGTGACTATTTCTTGTTGGTTTTAGTGATTCCCTCGTGTTCCCCCTCGTGTTTCCCCTCGTGTTCTTCGTGTTCTTTGCGGGATCCGATCCTTTCTTGAAAGATCGGCCGTATAGGGTTCCACCCTACATCATCTTGGTATCTAGAGCCATCTTGATCATGATTTCGGAGCCTCCCCGTTGTGTTTCTAGCCTTGTTTTTGTTAATTTTGTTCCTAATTTGAAAATTCCCCACAAAAATAGCCCCAATTTTTCTTTTTGTGATTTGTTGGTGTGATGAAATTTTGTTCGATTTGATCCGTGGATTTGCTTTGTCTTGAGTGGATCTAGCTTTTCCCCTTCGTCTTCACCTTTTCCATCCACGAAATAACCCGGATTCGACGAATTTTGTCCTCCCCATTACGAACCCTAGCTGTTCTTCCTGTGCCCGAATTAAGCCCAGGCAGCGGACGTCCGACCATCTCTGGACGTCCGACGACCGGACAACCGTAAACCCTCGGACGTCCGGCGTTCCCTGGCGAAACTGAATTTTATTCAGTTTGGTCTCCACCACCGCCACACCTCCGCATACGCAATCCCACGACCTCTACACAATCACCACTTCCGCATAGCACCTCCTTTGCTTACCCTTTTCGCACTCCGACTCATTTTGCAACTTTGTGCTTTGAGAATTTGAGTTGCGGTTCCGTGTCCTATTGTGTTTCAGCTATTTAGGTACGGTTCGACATCAACATCACCGCCACTCATCTTCACCACGGACGGATCATCGACAACAACTGCTACACCATTTTGGCACCACACCATAAGCAAGAACGGTAACATCTTCTTGGTATTGGATACATCATTCTTGCCATTACATTGATAGCCATCATAGCCTTACTCCTTTGCGTCGCTTACCCATCGAGACTAGCCTTTGAGTATTTCCGGCAACGTGACTTGTGCACATTAGTGATCATACTTCCCATGGCATACATACATCATTGGTGCATATCTTGGTATCATCTCTTGTGTCACAAGGTTGTCATCGCATACACAATTGCTATCTTGCTTCACGAAGCATTGCATGAGAAAAGAGCTCAAACAACAAAGAGCCAAACAAGCTTTTAAGCAAAAAGGGAAAGATAAGCAAAGAGCTTTTAAGCAAGAACCATAGCATCATACAACATTAAGATTGTCATACTAGATCATCTTGGATCATATCATCGAAACAGCATAAATAGAGCATACTTGGGATAGAAGTTGTTGCATTTTTGCTTAGTAGGTTGTGCACAAGTCTTCATATCCGCCTATTGTGCAATCATACTAGCGACTTTCTAGTGTTGTGCAACAAGAGCATTTTCGTGGATTCCACATTTTGGCTCATCCTTGGTTGCACGACCCCACTTATATCTTTGCATGTGTGTTCCCGTGTACCTTATATTGCTTGGTCTACTTGTTGCATTGCAAACTTGCGAATCTTTTCCAACATTATTGAAGCTCACTAACAATTGCATCAAATTTTGTGCCACCATCCTAACCAAGCTCCACCATAAGATTTTACTTGTGTAGGTGTGAGAAACCGATAAGAATTGGTACCAATTGTGCTATTTCCTTGTTCCACACTGGAGTGATCATTGATCCACCTTCAACTTTGGTGAAGGTACATCTGGTATACGTTCTTCTCTTTCTACCACTCACATATTTTCCTTGGAATGATGGATAGGCCAAGTACTTCTACCAACCCACTCTTTCTCGAGCAAGACGACGACATGAATTCCTTCATCACAAAGAGCCACCTCTTTGGTGCACAACGTGCTTTGCATCAAGAGCACCAAGCAATGAGTGACCGCATCGACCATCTCGCCGCCGACTTGCGACTATCCGGGCAAAGTACACAAGACTTCTTCGACCACAAGCTCGACGATCACAATCAAGAGAGTGATGCAAGAATGGACGAGATTCGTGCTTTGTTGCTCAACCGCTCTTCTTCCACTTCGTCCTCATCAAGACGGAGCCACTCAAGTCGACACTCCGACTACACCATCTCCGGCTCAACTACACCGACATTGAACACTCTTCATCATGCCGCGCGTCAAGATCGTCACGCAAACCGCAATCCTCTACATGACATCGACTCTCAAAAACAAACTCATGCGCAAGAACATCGACATCGTCAAAACCAAGCTACTCTTGAGCAAGCACAAGAACAGCAATGAAAACGCCAACGAGAAGAGGAAGAGCGAGAATGCCTACACCAAGATGCACAAGATGCCGAGAAACAATGCCAAGGACAACAACTAAATGAAGCTCAAGCAATTGAGGCACAACGTGCCCTTCGAGATTCAAGTAACGCCGTCGCCACACGCAATCGCCATAGGCGTGAACAAGAAGAAGCACTTCGCGAAGAAGTTCAAGAGAGGATTTACCAATCATGTGTGCATCGTCAAGTTCCTCAAGTTCGTCCTCGAGCTCAACAAGCCCCTCCACAAGATCCACAAGAACCCCAAGTTCACCAAGAGCATGAAGACAATGGACATCCTCCACGACAAGAGCAACACGAGGTTGACAATCCTCCTCTCCAAGAGCAACATGAGTTTGCCAATCCTCCACAACATGGGCGTCATCATCCTCGACCCCAACAAAATGAAGAGCAACGCTATGGCAAGCTAAAGTTCACCAAGCCCAAGTTTTCCGAAAGCAATGATCCTGAAGAGTACCTATCATGGGCATTGAAGGTAGACAAAATCTTCCGCTTGCACAACTATGACGAAGAGAAGAAGATCGCGATGGCATCCCTTGAGTTCCAAGAAAATGTCCTCATTTAGTGGGAACAAGTCATTGAGCGCCGTGAGGAAAGAGGTGAACCACCCATCACTACTTGGGCGCAAATGAAGGATGTCATGAGAGAATGCTTCATGCCTACCTACTACAACCGCGACCTCTTCAAGAAACTCCAACTACTCAAGAAAGGAACCAAGAGCGTTGAAGAGTACTACAAGGAGATGGAGATTGCAATGATAAGAGCTAATGTCACGGAAGATGATGAGCAAACAATGGCACGCTTCTTGAATGGACTCAACCATCCCATCAAGAAGAGCGCCGACTTCCAACCATACTCGAACCTCATCGAGCTAGTGCATCAAGCTACCAAAGCGGAACGCCAAGTGCAAGAAGACTTCAAGTATGCCAAGTTCTCATCCAAGTCATGCGGCTTCTCCAACACCCAAGCTTCAATGACTCCAACACCTTCTACATCAACAAAGCCTTCTACAAGCAACATCGACAAGTCGAGTTACAAGAAAGCTTCGTCAACCCCAAGTCATCCTCCTACAAAAGCAACTTCAAGCCGAGAGCTTCATCATCATCTACCCCAACCGATGAAACCGTCAAGACAAGTTCCTTCAAATGCTTCACATGCGGAGGCCGAGGCCACAAGTCCTTTGAGTGCACCAACAAGCAAACCATGATCCTCAACGACGATTGTACATACGACTCCATCAGCAAAGGTGAAATGGAAGCACTTGAGAAAGTCGCCATGCACCGGCAAGTGAACAATGAAGAGGAACAAGTATTTTGTGATGAAGATTCAAGTCCCGCTCTCGTTGTCTCCAAGGTCTTGACTCTTCAACATCACCAAGAAGAAGACCAAAGATGCCACATCTCTCATACTAAGGCCGACATCAATGGAAGGTCCGTCAAGGTCATCATCGATGGAGGGAGTTGTCATAACTTAGCAAGTGAAGAACTTTGCTCCAAGCTCCAATTGCCCAAGAAGAAGCACCCACATCCCTGCAAAGTTCAATGGCTTAGCGACTCCGACACTATCCAAGTCGAGCATCGAGTACAAGTCTCCTTCAAAATTGGCACCTACGAAGACACTTTGGAGTGTGACGTCGTTCCAATGACCATTTGCCACCTTCTTCTTGGACGCCCATGGCAATTTGATAGAGGTGTCATCCACAACGGCCGAACGAACCACTACATCTTCAAGATGAAAGGAAAGGAGTATGTATTTTGCCCTATGTATCCAAGCCAAGTGATCGCCGACAAGCAAGCCACCCATCATGGACAGAATAGTGAGAGAGCGAGCCACCAAAAAGAGAGTGACTGCCACAAGCCCAAATCGAGTGCCTCCACGATGAGTGAAAAGCAGAACCTAGTTCTATTTGCCACCAAACATGAGATAAGAGAAGTGTGTGAGAACCCATCTAGTGTGATACACTACATCCTTTTGTGCAAGGACGACGCACCACAAGCTAACACCCCTCACACTCTACCTTTAGTGTTGTCTTCTCTTTTGCAGGAATTCCAAGATGTTTTCCCCGACGAGCTATCTCTAGGACTACATCCACTATGAGGAATCGAGCACCGCATCGACCTCATCCCCTGAGCACCTCTTCCGAACAAAGCTCCCTACTGCGTCAACCCCGAAGAAACCAAAGAAATAAAAAGGCAAGTAAAGCATCTCATAGACCATGGACATGTGTGTGAAATTTTGAGTCCTTGTGCCGTTCTGGTCATTCTTGTGCCAAAACGAGACGGTAGCTTTTGCATGTGTTCCGATTGTAGACCTATCAACGCTATCACTGTTCGCTATAGGTATCCCATTCCATGCCTTGATGATATGCTTGATGAACTTAGTGGTGCCACTATATTTTCCAGGATTGATCTTAAAAGTGGTTACTATCAAATCCGCATACAAGAGGGTGATGAATGGAAAACTGCTTTCAAAACAAAGTTTGGTTTGTATGAGTGGTTAGTCATGCCTATGGGTTTATCGGAAGCACCGGGTACTTTCATGCGTCTTATGAATCATGTCTTTCGCCCTTACATTGGTGAGTTTGTTGTGGTCTACTTTGATGCTTGTTTATAGCAAATCTCTTAAAGATCATTTCACCCATGTCCAAACCGTTTTGCAAACTCTTCGAAAAGAGCGTCTCTATGCTAACATGGAAAAGTGCCTTTTTGGCATTGATAAGCTCGTTTTCTTGGGTTTGTTGTTTCCTCTAAGCGTGTTCATGTTGATGACTCTAAGATCAATGCTGTCAAAACTTGGCCACAACCAACCAATTTGCAACAAGTGTGTAGCTTCCTTCGTTTAGCCAGTTTCTACCGTAGATTCGTGAAGGACTTTAGCACCATTGCTTCACCTTTGCATGCTTTGAGCAAGAAAAATGTTCCTTTTGTTTGGGGACCATCCCAAGACACCCCTTTCAATGAGCTTAAGAATTTGCTTACTCATGCTCCCGTGCTTGCATTACCCAACTTTGACAAACCCTTTGAGATTCATTGTGATGCTAGATGTAATGGCATAGGAGGTGTGTTAACGCAAGAGAAGCACCCCATAGCTTACTTTAGTAAGAAACTTTCCGGAGCGCAACTCAATTACCCCATATATGACAAAGAGTTATATGCTTTAGTGTGAATTTTGCATGAATGGGAACATTATCTTCGCCCTCATGAATTCATCATTCATATCAATCATCAAGCGCTTAAATACCTTAAGGGTCAAACTAAGTTGAACAAGCATCATGCTAAATGGAGTGAATTCATTAAGTCTTTTACTTATATCATCAAGTACATCAAAGGTAAGGAAAATGTTGTGGCGGATACTCTTTCCCGCATATGCATGCTTGTTACTCAACTTGCATTGGATGCCATTGGCTTTGAGCACATAAAAGACTTTTATGAGCATGATTCTACTTTTGCTATTCCTTATGCCAATGTTTGGCCCATACCTCTTGGGAACGCTATTACATCAAAAATGGATATCTTAGCTAACAACCTTTACATCCACGAGTCTTGTCTTCGTTTGTTGCTTTTGCAGGAATCTCATGGAGGAGGACTAATGGCACATTTTGGATGCGACAAGACTTTCGCCACACTCTCCAAGAACTACTATCGGCCCAAGATGTTTCACGACGTCAACCGCTTCACCAACCGATGCTCTACATGTCGCAAAGCTAAGTCTAAAGCACAATCCCATGGCCTTTACATGCCTCTCCCAATTCCATATCAACCATGGGAAGACATTAGCATGGATTTTGTACTTGGATTGCCTAGGACTCAAAATGGAAAGTGTGGGAGTCCTGGATTAGGGGGTCTCCGGATAGCCGGACTATCTCCATTGGCCGGACTAATAGACTATGAAGATACAAGATTGAAGACTTCGTCTCGTGTCCGGATGGGACTCTACTTGGCGTGGAAGGCAAGCTAGGCAATACGGATATGGATATCTCCTCCTTTGTAACCGACCTTGTGTAACCCTAACCCTCTCCGGTGTCTATATAAACCGGAGGGTTTTAGTCCGTAGGACACAACAACTACAACATACAATCATACCATAGGCTAGCTTCTAGGGTTTAGCCTCTCCGATCTCGTGGTAGATCTACTCTTGTACTACCCATATCATCAATATTAATCAAGCAGAACGTAGGGTTTTACCTCCATCAAGAGGGCCCGAACCTAGGTAAAACATTGTGTCCCCTGCCTCCTGTTACCATCCGCCTTAGATGCACAGTTCGGGACCCCCTACCCGAGATCCTCCGGTTTGGACACCGACATTGGTGCTTTCATTGAGAGTTCCTCTGTGTCGTCGCCGTTAGGCTTGTTGGCTCCTACTATCATCGATAGCGATGCAGTCCAGGGTGAGACTTTTCTCCCCGGACAAATCTTCGTCTTCGGCGGCTTTGCACTGCGGGCCAATTCGCTTGGCCATCTGGAGCAGATTGAAAGTTACGCCCCTGGCCACCAGGTCAGGTTTGGAAGCTTAAACTACATGGCCGATGTCCGTGGAGACTTGATCTTCGACGGATTCGAGCCTCTGCCTTGTGCGTCACGCGGTCACGATGAGTACGATTTAGCTCTACCATCGGACAGTGTCCAGGAGATCGCACAGGCAGCCGCCCTGACCCTCAATTCGGAGCCAATTGCGCCATCCGTGGACAGGTGGATGGACCCCACCATGGAGGCCTTACCCTCAGCGGCGATCGACCCAAACATCGACCTTACCTTACATGAGAGCCATGTTGTTAAATTGTCGGATCCTTCTCCGGCCACAGACTCCGAGCCGCCTGCGCCCGTTCCTATCGAATCAGATTGGGCGCCGATCATGGAGTTTACCTTCGCGAATATTTTTCAGCACTCGCCTTTTGGCGACATACTAAACTTATTATGGTCTCTCTCCTTGTCAGGAGGATCCTGGCCGAACTATGTCCGGCAGGACTGGGATGCGGACGACGAAGAAATTCACGGCCCACCCACCACCCACTTAGTAGCCACTATCGATGACTTAACCGAGATGCTCGACTTCGACTCCGAAGAAATCGATGGTATGGACAACGATGCGGGAGACAAAAAGGAACCACTGCCCACAGGGCACTGGACAGCCACTTCACCACATGACGTA
Source organism: Triticum urartu (assembly GCF_003073215.2). Classification (NCBI taxonomy): domain Eukaryota; kingdom Viridiplantae; phylum Streptophyta; class Magnoliopsida; order Poales; family Poaceae; genus Triticum; species Triticum urartu. The sequence continues at coordinate 284,624,045 of NC_053023.1, read as the reverse complement.
TACATGGTGGACACACCAAAGGAAAACGACGACGAGGAACGGAAGGATGCAACGAAGAGTTGTTCCCTCGAGAGGCAGTCAAAGCGGAGCCATAAGCGCCGCCCCAAATCCCGCCTTGGTAGAAACAACGATCATACAGACCCAGCGTTAGATCAGGGTAAACCATTGCCGGACCACGGCAACACGGAGAATCAAACCGAACAACCCGATTCTGTCAAAGATAATAGTCTGGATGACATAACACCGGACAGACACCCGGAGCAATAGAATGCTCATCAAAGGCTGGTTGCCACTTCGAGGAGTCTAAAAAAGCAGAATCAAAGGCTCAAGGCTGTGCAAGACACACTCCAAATCAGATGGAGCAAAGTACTCAACACAGCAGCGAAGTATGGCGGTAATCACCCCACCAAGAGCTACCCAAAGCGGAAGTTGCTACTTGAATTCGATGAGGAGGCCTTAGATCCCCTGCAACCAAAAATTAAAACGGCCACCTGGCCGGATAGATGACCTCACGGCCAAAATAGAGCGGCAAGCAATGCCGCACATAAGCCAATGCGTGATCCACGTGAGGGCTCGCATCAAAAGGACGGCGCAACCAGATCCATCTATGGACCACGCAGGCGCGCTCCAGCACGCGATGCAACACAACAAACATCCGAACACTACGGTCCACCCAGATACAGGGGTGCTGCACACCCCCTATGTTTCACCGACGAGGTGCTGGACCATGAATTTCCAGATGGATTCAAACCCGTAAACATAGAGGCATACGACGGAACAACAGACCCTGGGGTCTGGATTGAGGACTATATCCTCCATATCCATATGGCTTGAGGAGATGATCTCCACGCCATTAAGTATTTACCCCTCAAACTCAAAGGGACAGCTCGGCACTGGCTTAAAAGCCTCCCCGAAAGCTCCATTGGAAGCTGGGAAGAGCTCGAAGGCACTTTTCGGGCAAATTTTCAAGGGACTTATGTCCGACCTCCGGACGCGGACGATTTGAGTCATATAACTTAACAGCCCAGAGAGTCAGCTCGAAAGCTTTGGAACAGGTTTCTTACTAAAAAGAACCAAATAGTCGACTGTCCGGACGCCGAAGCCTTGGCAGCTTTTAAGCATAGTGTCCGTGACGAATGGCTTGCCAGACACCTCGGCCAAGAAAAGCCAAGAACAATGGCAGCATTAACAAGCCTCATGACCCGCTTTTGCGCGGGTGAGGATAGTTGGCTAGCCAGATGCAGCACTAGCAACCCCAGTACATCCGAAGTTAGAGATGGAAACGGGAAATCACGGCGCAACAACAATAAAAAACGTCGGAATAAAGAAGACAGCACGAAGAGCACGGCAGTAAACGCCGGATTCAAAAGCTCTCAGCCAAGTCAGCAAAAGTCGCGCTCTAAAGGCACCAGAGACAAACTGTCCAGCCTCAACAAAATTCTGGACCAAATATGTCAGATCCATAGCACCCTTGGTAAACCCGCTAATCATACCCACAGAGAATGTTGGGTCTTCAAGCAGTCCGACAAGCTCAACACCGTACACAAGGGGGAGGATACACCAAGCGAAGACGAGGATGAGCCTCTCAAGCAAGACACTGGGGAACAAAGAAAATTTCCACCAGAAGTCAAAACAGTAAACGTGTTACACGTGATCAAGGGGAGAAACAAAGCGGCACTCCCAGAAAAATATGCCCAAGGGCCTATCACCGCGGAGTCCTGCCACTAGTCGTCTCAACCGATCACTTTCGACCATCGTGATTACTCAGCAAGTATCCGGCGTGCAGGATGGGCTGCCCTGGTATTAGACCCAATAATTAATGGATACCACTTTACACGAGTCCTGATGGACGGTGGCAGCAGTTTAAACCTGATATACCAGGATACAATCCGCAAAATGGGGATAGACCCAACGAAAATTTGCCTCAGCAATACTACCCTTAAAGGAGTAACTCCAGGACCAGGGGCTCATTGCACGGGCTCCCTGCTACTAGAGGTTATATTCGGCTTCCCCGATAACTTCCGAAGCGAAAATTTAACATTCCACATTGCTCCATTCCAAAGTGGCTATCAAGCACTACTTGGACATGAAGCTTTCGCTCGCTTTAATGCAATACCGCATTACGCTTCCCTTATGCTTAAGATGCCCTGTCCACGTGGCATCATTACAGTGAATGGAAATATTAAGCGATCCCTGCGTGCCGAAGAGAGTGTGGCTGCCTTGGCAGCCGCACACTAAAACGGCCTCACCAGCTAAAATACTCGATAGGTCGTCAAGACCACAGACACGGTTAGACGAGTCCGACGCAGCTATATGAAATTCGTACAGGTTTGATGGCCACACCCCCCTCATAAACACAAGGGGCTCAACACGCGCAGACAAGTGGAAATTTTTCCTCATCTTGAATTATACTTGGTTTCTTTAAACCTACCATTTTGCATGACAACTTTTCACCTAAGTTTCTCTCTTTTACAGATAACCATCATGCTACACCTGTCCAGGATACGGCACAACGGAGACACAGGCGCAGACATGCAGCAGGGACCCGCCCCAAGGATTCTTTTTAGATTAAGACCCTTTGTCCACCTTTTTTACTGTCTCTTGGTGATACACATCCCTTGGATTCTCAGTACAATTGAGAAGGATGCTGGCATCTTGGCATGTGGCCACATCAGAATAATGCACGTACCTGGACACCAGGGGCTTCTTACAAAGGGCACTATTTAGGCCCGTTTATACCATAAAGACCGAATACCTTAGGGAGTGTTCGGCGTCGCGAGTTTGGCCTTATATGCATCAGCTCCGAATCATGTCTTTGGTCAAATGTTGGGTTTGCCCAGCTCCTATGTTTTGGTACCTTACGTTCCGCTCTAACGGCTAAGGTAGCACTAGGAGAACTACTACGATTGTGCCTCGGGTCATCCGGACGAGCACCTCAGTAGAGAAAGCCGAAAACTGACTGTCATGATATAGCGTGAGACTGGTCAACCACTCGATGACCTATCGGAATGTTAGAATTCCTCCGCCTTAACGAAGGGCCGTTTCTGGGCCAGGCACGTATGCACCCCGAATCTGGGAGAATGCGGAGCCAACAGGGGCTATATAGTGGCCCCACCATCAAACTCCTATGGCTAAGTGAAAGTTATAAAGCATTATAGTCCGGTTGCCTCGTTCGCTGCGCTATCACCTCCTTAATAGGACCAAGACGTTGGGTTAAGTGTGAACACGCGTCTTCTGCGTACACCTCCGCATTATATGCGTGGGGGCTGAAGCCGACGACTGCAATCTTTCAGGTTATACACATGTATACATAAACGGCCTCACAGGAGGCATCATATTACTTTCAGGCAAAAGTATAAACACAGCCTTAATAAATTTCATAAAAACATTGTGTTTACAATGGGAATACATGTCACTCAAACATAATATGCTTCGAGCACTGGGCCTCTATCAAATGAGCACCCTCGAGAACCTCTTCGAAATAGTGCTCGGCAGCCACTCGGCCTATGGCCGAACCCTACGCCGCAACAGTGGTAGCATCCATCTCCACCCAGTATGCTTTAACACGGGCGAGGGCCATCCGCGAGCCTTCTATGCATGCCGACCTCTTCATCGCATTGATGCGCGGCACCGCACCAAGGAACTGCTGCACTAAGCTGAAATAGTTGTTCGACTTTGGCTTTTCCGGCCACGGCTGATCCACGACAGACCTCATGGCGAGTCCGGACAACCTATTTAGTTTGGCCCATTCGGCTAGCTGATCAGTCGATGGAAGCGGATGCTCTGGAACGTTGAATTGCGACCAGAACAGCTTGTCCACTTCACGATCTATTTGACCTTGGAAGTATTTGGCCGCATCGGCAGCCCTCGCCGCCAAGTACATATATGCGTCGGCCGAACTCCACAGCCGATCCAGAGGGGCATACCGTGGATCTCTAAACTTTCTCCGTAGCATGAAGGGCTTCCTAGCCGCAATATCCCCAGCTTCACGCAGCTCCTCCTTCTTCGCTCTCATAGCAGAGCGGGTGTCTTTGTTCGCCATCGTGGACTTTTCAAGGTCTGCTGCCTTCAATCGGTTCTCTTTTTCAAGGAACTGGCAACGGTCGGCAGTGTATTTTAATTCTACGGCCATCTTGGCCATCTTCTCTTTGCTCTCGCAATGTGCGGCCTTCTTGGCTTTCAACTCTTCAGCCGCCTTCAAAGCAGCCGCATTACTAATCCTTGCTTGTTCTTTGGCTCGGGCAAGTTCCGCCCGCAGGGTTTCCATGGTGGTAGCTCCATCTGCAGTCACAACATATTAAAGATACTGGCATCATGCTGCTCTTACTATGTGGCATTCACCAGAAAATAACACTTACCCTGTGCCTCGTCAAGCCTCTTGTTAACAAGCTCGATGTCGGCATCCGCCGCATCCAGTTGCCGCTTCAGTTCGGCAAACTCATGAGTCCGGCTAGCCAACAGAGCTCCCGCTACCTACACATCAAAGCGGTATGGTTATTGCCTGGGACTACGATCCTCTGTTTGCTGTCGTTCTCGACGACAACCAGAGTCTCAGGGGCTACTATCTACACAGGACACACCTAAAAATGTGTGGTACCATCACAAATGTACATCATTTTACGTACCTCAAAGCCTGTCAGTAGACTCATAAAGTCATCATGCAACCCGCTTTCGGTGGACGAGATCTTTTCCATCACCGTACCCATCAATGTATGGTGTTCTTATGAGATGGCCGCTCGCTCCAACAACTCTCTCAGTACATCCGACCGCATACCAGATGGTGCCGGACTCTTCTGTTTGCGTTCTTCGAGAGCCGGACGCTGGGGACTTCGGGTAACTATAGGATTATCTTCTGGCCTCACCGGATCCGGAGAGGCCCTCCGTGACGACACTTCAAGGTCGCCCGCTTCTTGAGCGGAGGAGTCCGGGGGAGGCGTTTCGCTCTCCATCATCTCCGGAAGAAGATCCCCCGAGGACGAGCTCTGCTGAGAAGGGCTAAGATCCGAACTGCAATAAATACTTCGGTTATTTTCCTCAGAGGTAAGGTAGTATATCTCCACTATTAAAGTACTCTTTGATTACTTACAGCTCGTTGGAGGGCTGATCTCCGCGCGGACTTTGTGCGGCAAGAGCACCCTCCAAGGCAGGACCCTCTGGTGGAGATTTCTTCTCCCGCTTGGAAACCTTGGTTTCCGGATCTTCAGAGGTAGTCCTCTTCCTTCCCCAGGGTGAGAGAATGTCCGATTCCTCCCCGCGATTATCCTCCCTCACGGAGGCGCTCGTTCCCTCGGTCGGAATAGGTAGCGATGGAGGCCCCCTTTCGCCGTCATTATTCCCCCCTTTGTCTTCCTTCGAGGGCTCCGGGAAAGGTGCTAGCCCGAGCATCTTTTCCAGCACCGGATTTTCCAAACCCTCAGGAAGGGGCGCCGATCACCGAATCATCTTCGCCTTTGTTATCCAGTCCTGGTCAAAGAGCGATTTCTCAGAATGACGTCGTGGTAAATAAAAGACAGTGTGTTCGACTAAAGGATTACTTACTTGTTCGGCGGTACGGTTGCTGCTCAGGCCCATGTCCTCGGTATTATCCGGACACTCTATTTGGGGTCCGAAGAATGATTTGTACATCTCCTCGTGCGTCAGGCTGAGGAAATTCTGAATAGTACGTGGCCCTTTTGGGTTGAACTCCCACATGCGGAGGGGCCGGCGTTTGCAAGGCTGGACTCGACGAACCAGCATGACTTGCTCCACCATAATCAAACTGAAATCTCATTCGAAGAGATTTTGGATGCGGCTTTGCAGTACAGGCACGTCCTTGGCAGGACCCCAGCTCAGCCCTCTGCTAATCCATGACATCAGTTGTGGTGGATGGCCTGAGCGGAAAGCAGGGACAGCCACCCACTTGGCACTTCGGGGAGCTCTGATGTAAAACCACTCCTGTTGCCATAATCCGGACACCTCTGGAAAGGAACCTTTGGGCCACAGAGCTCCTGCTATCTTGCTTATTAATGCGCCTCCGCACGCTGCATACTGCCTCTCGACCATCTTCGGCTTCACGTCAAAGGTCTTGAGCCATAGGCCGAAGTGAGGGGTAATGCGGAGGAAGGCCTCACACACGACAATGAATGTCGAGATGTGGAGAAAGGAGTCCGGGGCTAGATCGTGGAAATCTAGCCCGTAATAAAACATCAACCCCCTAACGAAGGGATCCAGAGTGAGGCCTAGACCTCGGAGGAAGTGGGAGATGAACACGACGTCTTCGTTGGGTTCAGGAGTTGGGACGACCTGCCCTCGAGCAGGCAGCCGATGTGAAACCTCGGCGGTCAGGTATCTGGCCTCCCTCAACTTCTTGATGTCTTCTTTTGTAACTGAGGAAGGCATCCATCGGCCTTGAAGGCTAGATCCGGACATGATTGAAGGTCCGGAGCACCTAACCTGGGCTTTTGGTGTTAGAACTCAAGGCGGGGGAAGGATTCGACTGAGCACGGGAGGGAAAAAAGTAAAAGCCTTGTCCCTTTATAAAGAGGGTGAATATCAATCGTCCTCTCCGTAGCCGTTTGGGACTTGCCTATGATCTAGGAGTCCTAGACAGCGTTGGGTTACCCACGCCCGTATTGATGAGAATCCCGTGATAAGGGGACACGATCTTTCCTTTGACAAGACGTGTCAAAAAACTGCCTCGCGTTATGTGCGGGGCTAGTTAAAGGAAACGGTTCGAATAATCACCGGGCCACGGCTTAATGTCATGTTGCCAAAACAAGTCAGCAAATTGGATTTGTGAAAATATTATTCTCTCTACGGTGGTATGTGGAACTTATTTTGCAGGGTCGGACACTATCCTTATATTCAAATTCTTTCGTGGTATATTCGGAGGAGGAACCTGCCTTGCAATGCCGAAGACAATACTGCGCGCCGGACTCATCGTCATTGAAAGCCTGGTTCAGGGGCTACTGTGGGAGTCCTAGATTAGGGGGTGTCCGGACAGCCGTACTATCTTCATTGGCCGGACTGTTAGACTATGAAGATACAAGATTGAAGACTTCGTCTCGTGTCCGGATGGGACTCTACTTGGCGTGGAAGGCAAGCTAGGCAATACGGATATGGATATCTCCTCCTTTGTAACCGACCTTGTGTAACCCTAACCCTCTCTGGTGTCTATATAAACCGGAAGGTTTTACTCCGTAGGACACAACAACTACAACATACAATCATACCATAGGCTAGCTTCTAGGGTTTAGCCTCTCCGATCTCGTCGTAGATCTACTCTTGTACTACCCATATCATCAATATTAATCAAGCAGGACGTAGGGTTTTACCTCCATCAAGAGGGCCCGAACCTGGGTAAAACATTATGTCCCCTGCCTCCTGTTACCATCCGCCTTAGACGCACAGTTCGGGACCCCCTACCCGAGATCCGCCGGTTTTGACACCGACAGAAAGGATTCGATATTTGTTGTTGTGGACCGATTTTCTAAGATGGCACATTTCATTCCTTGCAACAAGATAGACGATGCTTCACATGTTGCCAATCTCTTTTGTAGGGAAATATTATGTCTACATGGAGTGCCAAAGATGATTGTCTCAGACCACGACATCAAGTTCCTAAGCTACTTTTGGAAGACCCTATGCACCAAGCTCGGAATCAAGCTACTCTTCTCCACGGCGTACCATCCACAAACCGACAGCCAAACGGAGGTGACCAATGGCACACTCTCCGCTCTACTTCACGTGCTCATCAAGAAGAACATCAAGTTATAGAGGCAACGGTGTCCCGTCTATCGATGAGATGGTGGCTATCGTTTTGGGGGAAGTCGACTTTGATGATTCGACTACGAACGTGCGAGGACGTCGCGCCTTAGCAATCGCTAAACCAACTCCGAGAGGTTATTGACCACGCCGGAGCATGATCAACCTAACCACGAAGGTCAGTTTCCTGCAGGCAAATGAAGAACAAGCAAGAAACTAAGATTGCAATCTGGATATTGTGAATATAAGAGGAAAGCTTTATTGATCAAGGTGGGGTTCTGTGACGCCTTTGTCTGGTCGTTGAACACAAACGAAGTACGCGAAGTTGCAGCTATGGCGAACTTTAATCTAAACAAAACCCCAAGTCCAAACGATGCCCTAAGGGCTGTATATATGGAGGAGAGAGGGGGAATTTCCTGGCCCTTGGAAGAGGGGTCCGAAACCAACCCTAACTCCTGTTTCCCCACACATACGGACTCTAAAAACAACCTATAATCAAGTATTTTGAAATTACATGGGCCTGGCCCAAAATTAAGGTGATGCAGCACCTAGGATAGCCTCTGGACAATATTTAGGAACTGGCATCTTGTATATTCCGTCCAAGGCTTCATGCAGTCATTATGGTGGCTTCAATGTCCTGGAATCATCACTTGTAACTCCTTTCTTGTTCCCCTTGCGCACGCCATCATCTCCATGCTTGAACTTGCTCCAAGGTTCATCTTTCTATTCCAAGCTAGGCCCTTCATTTGTAACCAAAACAAATGTATCCAATTTAGGCAGCATCATATTCTCATGAACATTAGAATCGTTACCAAGAAATGGAAGTACCTGATAATTCAATTGGCTTAACTCATGCATCATATTCCAAGCTTTGATTTGTGCAAATTAGGAAATCTATCCTTACGCAAATGTAACCAAAAAAGATCTCCAGGTGCAAACACAACATGTTTTCTACCCTTATCTCCAGCAAGTTTATATTTAGCATTCATACGCTCAATGTTTTCCTTAGTTAACTCATGCATTTTTAAAATCAATTCAGCATGTTCTTTAGCATCAAAATTAACCTTCTCCGAAGATGGAAGAGGCAACAAATCAATAGGTGCACGAGGTAGGAAACCATACACAATTTCAAAAGGGAAAATTTCAAAAGAGCACATCTTAGTAGTAGAATGCAATGAACGATTATAAGCAAATTCAATATGAGGCAAGCATGCTTCCCACATGATGCAGAGCATCCTATGGACATCACCATGTCAAGAGTCCGTTTGGCAAGTGACACGTGCGACATCTACTTCACATACATAAAGGTGAATCATCTACTTTACACGTGCTCACCTAACCCCTTCGAGGATGGTATACTACTTGACACCCCTCTCGTGTGCATGCATAGGTATTGTCGGAACACTACGGACGACGAGGAGGAGTGCAAGCGACAAGGAACAACTACAACATCCGCGAGGGAAGCATGGAAGCGACGACGGAAGAAGACGGAGACAGCTTCCAGGACCCGGACATCCGGCCCTGGCCCGGACATCTCGCCCCTGGACGTGTCACCAGCAGCAAGGAGCCAGCGGCCAAGTCTACAGGGCCCGAACATCCGGCGACCAGCCCGAACATCCGGCGCATTCCGAGCCACGGACATCCGGCCTCCAGCCCGGAAATCCGGACCCCGCCATTCCAGAGAGCAACAAGGTTGGACCCTGCCAGCCCGGACATCTGGCCCCAGCGCCCGAACATCCGGCGTCTCGGGAAGGCCAGGACATCTGGCCCGACGCCCGGACATCCGCCCCCCTACCTGCGTGCAGTGCATATGGGCTGTGGCCCATGTACCCCTTCGCCCCTTAGACTATATATACTCCCCCTCCACCTACGTTTTAGGGTTAGCATTGGTTTAGCTCATATTTAGAGATAGAGCATTGCTCATCCATATCGGATCTACTCCACGAGAGAGACCGCGGCCCCTCTATGGAGAAGATCCACCTTGGATTCAAGACCCCTTGATGTGGAGCATCCTTCCATCATCCCCATGGACTATACACCGACACATCAAGCCCCACATGGACCTATAACAAGAGCTAGAGCACGTGCTTTGGAAACCTAGGTGAACTCCTTCCTACTTAGCTTGCATATGGATACGGATGGAACATTGTTGCTACCTCACCAAGATATGCTATGTCTCATTAGGTACGAAGAGGAACACCACCAAGAGGCTCAGGAGCACCCCCAAGGAGAAGAGGAACCACCCCAAGGCCACGCGGACCAAGACGGAGTGCAACAGCAGCAAAACTGGAAGTCCCAGGTGACCCCGTGCGCACGGGCCCCCGAGACCCCGTGCCCACGGACTATCCAGGAAGTTGACGCTGGAACACCCCGTGCGCACTGGCCTGTACCGTGCCCACGGGACCCCCGTGCGCACGGGCCCAACTTACTCCGTGCGCACGGGCCTCCCAGGATGGACGGCTGAGATCCCCAAACTGAGCCGCTCTTCATCTCTTTCGACCCCAAGACTATATAAACCGTACCTAGGGCTATGTTTAGGGTTAGCAAAGTATGAGACGAGATATTTGTGAGCTTTGCTCCTTCTACCTTCCCACTTGTGGAATCAAGGCCCCCTTTAGGAAGAATCCTAGTGGATTTCAAGACCTCCTCTAGGAGAAGACTATCTTCAAGACCTCCTCTAGGAGAAGACTATCTTCAAGACCTCATCTCCTAGGAGTGGGAAGAACTTTTCCATTGTATCTTTCGTTTGATTGTGTTTGTGACTTGTGGATCTTGTATTTCTATTCTAGTGGATGTGTAATTGGGGAATTGTTTGAGTGATTTCCTCTTTGTGTTCTTGAGAGTTTGCCCTTTTCCCCCTCCAAGTGTGAAAAGATCCCCCTCTAGGATTTCATCCTATATCATTTTGGTATCATGAGCAAGGTTGATTCACATCTTGGAGTCCCATCCCCCCATCGATTTTGTTGTTTTTCGTCCAAATTCAAAAATCCCCACAAAATAGCCCCAAAAAAAATTTCTTGCAATTTGTTGGATCTTGTGAGATTTGGTTGTTTTGATCCACGAATTGGGAGTTTGGCAAGTGGATCTACCCATCTTCCTATTTCCCCACCTTCCAAACCCTCGAAATTGCCTTACCTTGGAAAATCCCCATGGATCCGGAGCCTTTCATCCGCTCCCAGCACACCCCGTGCACACGGGCCCTCGAGACCCTGTGCACACGGGACCCCTTGCGCATGGACCATCCAGTAACTTTCGTCCATCTTTTCTTTTGCACCATTTTGCTTCCAAACCAGCACTCGTGTTCTTCCGCACTATCTCTCGTGGTTGTTTGAGTTTCGGACCGCGGTTTCTCTTGTGTCCTAAGGTGTCTCGGCTACTTAGGCGCATTTGGACATCATCATCGCCGCCACTCGATCATCAACTCGGACGCCACACCGGCTTCAACAACTTCATTCTTACCGTAAGATCGGACGGTAACCACGACGACATTTCATTTTGCTTTTGCATTGATAACCCGAGCCATTTCGCGTCGCTTACCCATCGAGACTAGCAAGTTAAGAATTGCCGGGCCACGCTATTGTGCACCATAGTCATCTTGTTACCATCTTAGTGCCATAAGTCTCTCCCGTGCATATCTTACATACTTGTCTCATATCATACTTGGCTCTAGCTTCAAAAAAACAAGAAAAGCTTTTAAGCAAAAGAGGAGCAACAAAGAGCTCGTAAACAATAACATCGAGCCATTTTGCATATCATCTTCGACACCTCATACGTAGCATAGTTGGGATTGAAGATGGCACGTTTCTCTTATAGGTTGGTGCACATGCGTATCTAGCCCATTTGAGCAATCAAGCTAGCGTCTCTCTAGTATTCGCACAACAAGAGCATTTTCCGTGGTTGCACATTTTGAGCTCACCCCTTGGTTGTGCGGATCCCATCTATCTTCCGTGTGTGTGTTCCTAGTGATATCATTGGGTTTGATCTATTTGTTTTTACTTGCATTTTTGTGGATCTTCTCAACCTTATCGATATCTTGACTAATATTTGCTTGAAATTTTTGCCACCATCCTAACCGAGCTCCTCCATAAGCCTTTTACTTGTAGGTGTGAGAAACAATTCCCGCTACCAATTCCCCTATTATAGCATCATGAGATCGTACTTGTTACATCCACAATCTTCAAAAATGGTAACTTTGGTTTTGTTCTCTCAGTTTTCCTACTCACCACCACTTTCTCATGATGGATAGGCCAAGTACTTCTACCAACCCAGTCTTCATGGAGCAAGACGACGACATGAACTCCTTTGTCACCAAGAGTCACCTCTTTGGTGCACAACGTGCTTTGCATCAAGAGCAACAAGCTATGAGTGAACGCATCGACAACCTTGCCGCAGACTTGCGACTTTCCGAGCAACGTACAAGGGACTACTTCGACCACAAGCTCGACGATCACAAGCAAGAGAATAACGCAAGTATGGATGAAATTCGTGCTTTGTTGCTCAACCGCTCGTCTTCCACTTCAAGAAGGAGCCGTTCAAGCCGCCACTCCGACTTCACCCTCTCCGGCTCAAGTACACCGACATCGAACACTCTTCGTTGAGCTGCACGCACCGACCGTCAAGCAAGCCTCAATCCCCTATGAGACACCGACTCTCAAGAGCGCCGACAACGTCAAACTCAAGAGGCCTTTGCGCTAGCACGAGAACGACAATGACAACGCCAACATGAAGAGGAAGAACGCGCGCGTCTACACCAACATGCACAAGATGCCGAGAAACAACGTCAAGAACAGCAACTCCGTGACGAGAAAGCACTTGCGGCACAACAAGCTCTACGCGATTCGAGTCGAGCCGTTGCCGACCGAGGCCGTCAAGCCCGTGAACAAGAGGAAGCACTTCGCGAAGAAATTCAAGAACAAAGATTTCAAGCTCGCGTGCATCGTCAAGTTCCTCCTCGAGCTTGCGAAGCTCCCCCACAAGCTCACCAACACCATCAAGTTCATCGAGAGCATGAAGACAATGGAAATCCTCCACGACAAGAGCAACATGAGGTTGACAACCCTCCGCGTCAAGAGCACCACGAGTTGAACAATCATTTACAACATGGGCGTCATCATCCCCAACCCCAATACAATGAAGAGCAATGCTATGGCAAGCTCAAGTTCACCATGCCCAAGTTCAACGGAAGCAACGATCCAGAAGAGTACCTTTCATGGGCATTGAAAGTTGACAAGATCTTCCGTTTGCACAATTATGAAGAAGAGAAGAAGATCGCGATGGCATCCCTTGAGTTCCAATACTATGTCCTTATTTGGTGGGAACAAGTCATTGAGCGCCGAGAGGCAAGAGGTGATCCACCCATCACTACTTGGGCGCAAATGAAGGATGTCATGAGAGCATGCTTCGTTCCTACCTACTACAACCGCGACCTCTTCAAGAAACTCCAACAACTCAAGCAAGGAACCAAGAGCGTTGAGGAGATGGAGATTGCAATGATAAGAGCTAATGTCACGGAAGATGATGAGCAAACAATGGCACGCTTCTTGAATGGCCTCAACCATCCCATCAAGAAGATCGCCGACTTCCAACCATACTCAAATCTCATCGAGCTAGTGCACCAAGCCACCAAAGCGGAACGCCTAGTGCAAGATGATTTAAAATATGCCAAGTACTTGTCCAAGACCTACGGCTCCTCTTATCAAGCTCTCGCGACTTCGGCACCTCCTACCTCAACTAGAGAATCACCAAGTACCGGCGACAAGTCAAGTTCCAAGAAATCTTCGTCAACTACAAGCCATCCTCCTACGAGCAACTTCGAGCCGAGAGCTTCATCATCATCAAACCCAACCGATGAGACCATCAAGACGAGTTCCTTCAAGTGTTTCACTTGCGGAGGCCGAGGCCACAACAAGCGAACCATGGTCTTCAACGACGATGGCACTTATGACTCCATGAGCGAAGGCGAAATGGAAGCCCTCGAGCAAGTCGCCATGCACCGCCAAGTGAACAATGAAGAAGAACAAGTCTTTTGTGATGAAGACTCAAGTCCCGCACTTGTTGTCTCCAAAGTCTTGACTCTCCAACATCACCAAGAAGAAGACCAACGATGCCACATATTCCACACCAAGGCCGGCATCAATGGCCGATCCGTCAAGGTCATCATCGATGGAGGGAGTTGTCATAATCTCGCAAGTGAAGAACTTTGCTCCAAGGTCCAATTGCCCAAGACGAAGCATCCACATCCATACAAAGTGCAATGGCTTAGTGACTCCGGCACTATCCAAGTGGAGCACTGACTACAAGTCTCCTTCAAGATCGACGCCTACAAAGACACCTTGGAGTGCGACGTCGTTCCAATGATCGTTTTTCATCTTCTCCTTGGACGGCCATGGCAATTCAATAGAGGAGTCGTACACAACGGCTGAACGAACCATTACATCTTCAAGATGAAGGGCAACGAGTACGTCCTCCGTCCAATGTTGCCAAGTCAAGTAATCGCCGACAAGCAAGCCACCCATCGTGGAGATCATAGTGAGAGAGCGAGCCACCAAAAAGAGAGTGAGCGCCACAAGCCCAAATCGAGTGCCTCCACTATGAGCGAAAACAAGAACCTAGTTCTATTTGCCACCAAACATGAGATGAGAAAAGTTTGTGAGAACCCATCTAGTGTCCTACACTACGCCCTCGTGTGCAAGGACAATGCATCACAAACTAACACTTCTCACACTCTTCCTCTAGTGTTGTCTACTCTTTTGCAGGAATTTCAAGATGTTTTCCCCGATGAGCTACCTCCGGGACTACCTCCACTACGAGGAATTGAGCACCGCATCGACCTCATCCCTGGAGCACCGCTTCCGAACAAAGCTCCCTACTGCGTCAAGTTCTTGAGTTACTTTTGGAAGACCTTATGCGCCAAGCTCGGAATCAAGTTACTCTTCTCCATGGCATACCACCCTCAAACCGACGGCCAAACGGAGGTGACGAACCGTACACTCTCCACTCTACTACGAGTCTTGATCAAGAAGAACATCAAGGAGTGGGAGGAGTGTCTCCCAATCGCCGAGTTTGCCTACAACCGCGCAAGACATTCGACAACCGGCAAGTCCCCTTTCGAGGTCGTCTATGGATTCAACCCATTGTCCCCATTGGACATTCTTCCTCTACCACTACAAGAGCGCATCAACATGGACGCGAGCGACCGAGTGAACCACCTCAAGAAGATGCATGAAGATACAAGGCACACCATAGAGCGCCAAGTACAACGACTCATGACCAAACGCAACACCAACAAGTCCCCAATGGTGTTCCAACCAGGTGACCTAGTTTGGGTACATCTCCGCAAGGATCATTTCCCCAAGGAGCGCAAGTCCAAGCTACATCCAAGAGCCGATGGCCCATTCAAGGTACTCGCACGCTACAACGACAACGCCTACAAGGTCGACATCCCACGAGACAAGTACAATGTGAGCGACACATTCAACGTCAAAGACTTGGCCAAGTACCATGGTGATGAAGATCACGATCCGTGGACGGATCTCTCCCAAGGGGGGGGGAGATGATGCGGAGCATTCTTCCATCATCCCCATGGACTCTACACCGACACATCAAGCCCCACGTGGACCTATAACAAGAGCTAGAGCACGTGCTTTGGAAACCTAGGTGAACTCCTTCCTACTTAGCTTGCATATGGATACGAATGGAACATTGTTGCTACCTCACCAAGATACGCTATGTCTCATTAGGTACAAAGAGGAACACCACCAAGACGCTCAGGAGCACCCCCAAGGAGAAGAGGAACCACCCCAAGGCCACGCGGACCAAGATGGAGTGCAACAGCAGCAAAACTGGAAGTCCCAGGTGACCCCGTGCGGGCGGGCCCCCGAGACCCCGTGCCCATGGACTATCCAGGAAGTTGACACTGGAGCACCCCGTGCGCACGGGCCTGTACCGTGCCCACGAGCCCAACTAACCCCGTGCGCACGGGCCTCCCAGGATGGACGGCTGAGATCCCCAAACAGAGCCCCTCTTCATCTCTTTCGACCCCAAGACTATATAAACCGTACCTAGGGCTATGTTTAGGGTTAGCAAAGTATGAGATGAGATATTTGTGAGCTTTGCTCCTTCTACCTTCCCACTTGTGGAATCAAGGCCCCTTTTGGGAAGAATCCTAGTGGATTTCAGGACCTCCTCTAGGAGAAGACTATCTTCAAGACCTCATCTCCTAGGAGTGGGAAGATCTTTGCCATTGTATCTTTCCTTTGATTGTGTTTGTGACTTGTGGATCTTGTATTGCTATTCTAGTGGATGTGTAATTGGGGAATTGTTTGAGTGATTTCCTCTTTGTGTTCTTGAGAGTATGCCCTTTTCCCCCTCCAAGTGTGAAAAGATCCCCCTCTAGGATTTCATCCCATATCACCCCTCATGGGAAGATCCCCTTGTGGATTCAAGACCTCCTCTACGAAGAAGAACCGGTTACCTCTTGTATCGTCTGTTGTTGACTTTGGATCTTGTATCTCCTTTGTGTTCATGTATCTAGTGCATGTGTGATCATTCTTGTTGGTTTGAGTGTTCTCTTGTGCCCCCCTCGTGATTTTCCCCTCGTTTTCCCCCTCGTGTTCTTCGTGTTCATCGCAGGATCCGCTCCTTTCATGAAAGATCAGGCCACTAGGGTTCTACCCTACATCATCTTGGTATCAGAGCCACGTTGATCATGATTTTGAAGCCTCCCTCGTTGTTTTCTAACCTAATTTTGTTGTGTTCTTCCCCAATTTCGAAAATCCCCATCAAAAATAGCCCCAATTTTTTTGTGATGTGTTGGTTTGACGAAGTTTTGTTGGATTTGATCCATGGATTTGCTTGGTTTCGAGTGGATCTAGCATACCCCACTTTCCCCCACTTTCCATCCATGAAATACCATCAATTTTGCCCCCAAAATCATCTATTTCCGCCCCCAAATCGAGTTTCGAAGTCCAAATCCCGATCTGGAATAGTCGGGCCGGACATCCAGGCCAAAGGCCGGACATCCGGGCCATCGAGCCGGACATCCGGGCCCCAAGCCGGACATCCGGCTCCTGGAGTGCCAAATCTGCACGGTTCTGGACATCAGGTCCCGGATTTCCGGCCCCGAGCCCGGATGTCCGGCCCCTGACATCTCAGCCATCCTCGTTTCACCGTTTTGTCCATAACTAATTCATCCGGAGTCCGATTTTCGCGTTCTTTAGCTCATTGAGAAGCTCTTGACATCCCCCTTCCCATAAAAATACTACCATTACCATTTGACTCCATCAAATTTTTAGAACTTTGGCATCTTTGCCTAGGGCTTCCACCACAACCTCCGCATAACCACCAATAACTTCCGCATAGTTTTGCCCACCATACACTTCCACCATCCCAACTTAACCCAATTTTGTTAGTGTTGTGAGTTGTGTCTCCTAAGGTGTTTCGGCTACTTAGGGACCGTGTTTCAACTCCGACACCGTGTATAGTACACCACCTTACCCTCCACTTCCGCATTGCCTACTCGCAAAACCCATCATTGCATTTCCGCAATGCCATTGAGCTTCCGCAACCACCACCGCATTCCCGCTACCACCATTTGACATTTGACATTTGAGATTTTGAGTTCGCGGTTTTTCCGTTTCCTAAGGTGTTTCGGCTAGTTAGGGACGAGTCTCCATCATCTTGGTATCTCCATCAAGATCACCGCCACTCATCATTGCCAAGGACGGTAACCTCCATATCAACTTGGTATCGTGGAATCCCTCCATTGTATATTCCCTTGCCATTGCATTGTTAACCCCTAGCCCATTTTGCGTTACTTGCCTATCGAGACTAGCCATTTGAGTATTGTCGGCAACGTTACTTGTGCACATTAGTGATCTACACCATACATTGCATACATACCATACCATATCGGTATCATATCATCCCTTGTGTCAGAAGATTGTTCCCGTATATACCCAATTGCTATCTTGGTTTGTGCATTTCGCAAAGTGGCCATACAAAAAAAAGAATAAGCTTTTAAGCAAAGAAAAAGAGTGAACAAAGAGCTTGTAAGCAAGTGCCATAGCATCATACCACATTGCATAAGATTGTCATATCCGATCATCTTGGATCATACCATCGGAACATCATATTGTAATGCCCCGAGACTGATGCGCCAGGTGTCTCCCAGTTATTCGCTGTTGTTGCCATGTCATTTGCTTGCGTGTTGCATTTCATCATGTCATCATGTGCATTTCATCATCTGGTTTCAAAACTTGCATCCGTCCGGATCTTTCGGTTCTCTCCATTGTCCGTTCTGAGCCCAGACACACTTGCACGCGCCCGCGGCACGTCCGAAATAGTATTTTATAAGTGGACGAAAAATGTTCTCGGAATGGGATGAAACTTGGCGTGCGGTGTTGTTATGTTGTCAGTAGGCCGCCTGCCAAATTTCATCGCATTCGGACTTCGTTTGACGCCCCAACGATTAACTATAGCGATAATATAGTCGGTCAAACGTCGGACGTTTTCGGCCTCCAAAAACAGTCGCCGGGCCCTCTCTCTCTCTCTCTCTCTCTTCTCTCCTCTCAGCCTCGCCACAGCCCACCTAGTCCATCCACCTAACCCTCTTCGCGTCCGGAGTCGTCCAATGCGATCACACGGTCTGAAAACCCTCTCTGTGTAGTGCATCAAACCCCTCGCGCGCGTCCGGAAGTTGTCCCGAACCCGACCCGGGGAGTTGTCACCGTTGGACTCAGAACATCCCCAAACATCTACAAAACATCACCGTTTTCTCATTTGGATTTCCTAACCCATTTATTCTCGACCGTTGGATTTCAATCAGATGATCCAAACTCCCCTCTTTCCCTATATATATAGACTCCCTAGTCTAATTTAGGACCTAACCCTAAATTTTAGGCCTCATGTCCCATCCACACATCGCCTCCGCCGCCACTACACCAAATCCCCCTCGCGATCTCCCCTGGCCGATCCACCCAACCAGCCTCCTTCCCGATCCACCCCCCGTCATCCCACTCCTCTGCATCGGCAGCCAGGTGCTCGAGGCCACGCGCTCCTCCCCTCGCGCAACACCTCATCGCCCGCGCCTCCCTCCGCGGTCGGGGCTGAGCAGGAGCTCCCCAAGCCGATGCTCGTCCGTCGTAGACCCGCCGCCGTGTAGCCTTTCCATCGTCGGAGCCCTCCTCCGCCTCAGATGCGTCGCTCGCCTCAACATAGCAGCCGCCCACGCCCAAGCAGGGGCTCATCCCAAGCATCCCCGATCAGATAAGCCGCCGTCCACTTTCCCTTTCTCTTCCCGTTTCCCTCCTTCCTCCTCTGAACGACCTCATGTCTCTCTGTTTTCTCTCTCTCAGGAGTTCTCTCATGGTGCTCGAGGAAGCAACCACCCTGCCGGGTGCCCTCGTCAGCGTCCGATGCCGCCGCGCCCGTTCTCGACCCCCACGACCCTCTCCCACCTCGCTTGCTTTGTCTCCGTCGAGTCCCGATGCCAGCGAAGCTGCCCGCGCCCCCTGCCTCATGTCATTTTCGTCCAGAGCCTCGATCTGGTCGCCAGCCAGCTCCGTTGACCGCGCCCGCGTGGACCAGGCCTCGACCACCTCGATCCCAAACCGGCCCAGCGCATCGCCCCTGCCGGCCTCTCCTCTCCACCGACAGGCCAAGGCCCATGGTGAGCATGCAACACCCCTGCTCCTATGGGCCCAGCCAGTTTCAGCACATGGATGTTTTCTCCCTTGGACGATTTTGCTAAATATCCATCACATGCATAATTACAGAAAATTGCCATCATTTTAAAATGCTCACACCTAAATAACCATGCATCGTATTAAAACAAACCATAAATGTAAAATGCTTAGAATTCGATCTACTTCCATAATATGCCACTTTCATCCATGTTTAAAATGTTTAAATGTATTGTTTGATTTAATTTGCATAAATAGCATGTTAAAATGGATTATTTCATAACTAATTAACCATAGCTCCAAATTTAATAAACTTTATATGTAAATGGGGTAGAATTTTGCCTAGTTTAACATGGTGTACTTGATTTGCATGTTTAACAACTCTAAAATTGTGTTTAGGGCAGATCACTACCAAACCTAAAATATGCACATGAGGAGTTTCCGGACTTGTTGTTTTGTTGTTCTGGCCTCATTTAAACTTGCCTAGATAGATAGTTTTATTATGCTTCACCTCTTACCATGCTAACAACATTTAATTTTGTTGAGTTCATAAACGAGATCGAACTAAATAAGTCATGTGGTGTTTCGTCAATATGCAACGGAGTTGCATATTGTGCTCCACTTAATTTGTAGGATTGTTTGTGCACTTTGCCATGCCATGCTTCATTAAACCGAACATGCATCATACTTGATTGTGCATCATGCCATGTTCATGTGTTGGTTGTTTACTTTGTTGTGTACTTCTTTCCGGTGTTGCTTCTTCGGGTTGGTTCCGATAACGTCGCGTTTGTGAGGATCCGTTTGACTTCGTCCGTTTGTCTTCTTCATGGACTCGTTCTTCTTCCTTGCGGGATCTCAGGCAAGTTGACCATACCCTCGAAATCACTTCTATCTTTGCTTGCTAGTTGCTCGCTCTATTGCTATGCCTATGCTGCCATACCTACCACTTGCTTATCATGCCTCCCATATTGCCATGTCAAACCTCTAACCCACCTTGTCCTAGCAAACCATTGTTTGGCTATGTTACCGCTTTGCTCAGCCCCTCTTATAGCGTTGTTAGTTGCAGGTGAAGATTGGAGTTTGTTCCTTGTTGGAACATGTTTTACATAATGGGATATCACAATATCACTTATTTTAATTAATGCATCTATATACTTGGTAAAGGGTGGAAGGCTCGGCCTTATGCATGGTGTTTTGTTCCACTCTTGCCGCCCTAGTTTCCGTCATACCGGTGTTATGTTCCTTGATTTTGCGTTCCTTACGCGGTTGGTTTATAATGGGAACCCCTTGACAGTTTGCTTTGAATAAAACTCCTCCAGCAAGGCCCAACCTTGGTTTTACCATTTGCACTAACAACCTACCACCTTCCCTTGGGTTCTACAGACTCAAGGGTCATCTTTGTTTAACACCCCCGGGCCAGTGCTTCTCTAAGTGTTGGTCCGAAACAGAGTCACTTCCGGCGCCACCTCAGGGAAACTTGAGGGCTGGTTTTAGCTGTACGTAGCACTCATCCGGTGTTGCCCTGAGAACGAGATATGTGCAGCTCCTATCAGGATGTCGGCGCATCGGGCGGCTTTGCTGGTTTAGTTTTACCATTGTCGAGATGTCTTGTAACCGTGATTCCGAGCCTGATCGGGTCTTCCTGGGAGAAGGAATATCCTTCGTTGACCGTGAGAGCTTGTGATGGGCTAAGTTGGGACACCCCTGTAGGGTTTTGCACTTTCGAAAGTCGTGCCCGCGGTTATGGGCAGATGGGAATTTGTTAATGTCCGGTTGTAGAAAACCTGGAGTTTAACTTAATTAAAATGGATCAACCGCGTGTGTAGCCATGATGGTCTCTTTTCGGCGGAGTCTGGGAAGTGAACACGGTGTTGGAGTTATGCTTGACGTAGGTTGTTCTAGGATCACTTCTTGATCATAGTTTCTCGACCGTGCTTTTCCTTTCTCTTCTCGCTCTCATTTGCATAAGTTAGCCACCATATATGCTACTGCTTGCTGCAGCTCCACCTCATACCTTTTACCTTACCCATAAGCTTAAATAGTCTTGATCGCGAGGGTGTGAGATTGCTAAGTCCCCGTGACTCACAAATTCCTTCCAAAACCAGTTTGCAGGTGTCGATGAACTCGTGCAGGTGACGCAACCGAGCTCAAGGAGGAGCTCGATGAAGACCTCGTTCTTTGTGTTGTTTCGTTTTCCAGTTGATCAGTAGTGGAGCCCAGTTGGGACGATCGGGGATCTGTAGCATTAGGGGTAGTCTTCTTTTATTTTGGTTTCGTAGTCGGACCTTGATTGTATCTAGATGATGTAATGCTTTATTCATGTATTGTGTCAAGTGGCGATTGTAAGCCAACCCTGTATCTCTTTCTTATTCTGTACATGGGATGTGTACTGATTACCCCTCTTGCGACATTGCCTTCAATGCGGTTATGCCTCTAAGTCGTTCTCCGACATGGGGGAGATATAGCCGCATCGAGGGTGTTACACATATACATAGCATACTTGGGATAGAAGTCGTTGCATTTTTGTCACAAGTGTCGTATCCGCCTATTGAGCAATCGTGCTAGCGTCTCTCTAGAGTTGTGCAACAACAACATTTTCCGTGGATTCCACATTTTGAGCTCATTCCTTGGTTGCACGAACCCATTTATCTATTCGTGTGTGTGTTTCCGTGTGCCACATATTGCTATTGGTCTACTTGTTACACTTGCGAATTTGTGAATCTTTTTCAACATTATTGACTCTTGCTAACATTTTGCATCAAATTTTTATGCCACTATCCTCACTGAGCTCCACCATAAGCCATATTTGTGTAGGTGTGAGAAACCGACAAGAATTGGTACCAATTGTGCTATTTCCTTGTCCACGTTGGAGTGATCATTGATCCACTTTCAACTTCGGTCAAGGTACATTTGGTATTCGTTCTTCTCTTTCTCCCACTCATATTTTCTCGAGTCTTGTGATGGATAGGCAAGGCATTTCATCCTCGGTCTACAACAACAACGATGAGTTCGATGCCATGCAAACCTCCACCGACGCCAAGATGCAAGCTCAAATGGAGGAGATCAAAGCACTCATCAAGTCCTACAAGCGGTCTTCCTCATCTTCGAGAAGACGCTCAAGAGCACATGTCTCTGAGCTACCATCTCCGGCAAGGTCACATCGGCATTGACACCATCACTACCATGAATGTGATGGTCAAGAGCTCAACACCAACAACCGCTCACCGACTTCACCATCTCCCTTGGCATCTTCACCAAGCGACTTCAAGGCATCTTCGCCTTCGGATATACGTCATCTTCGCCAACAAGCACCTCAAGACTACGCTCAAGAGAAGCTCCCCAAGGTCAAGTCCGCGACTTCCACGAGCTACTACGACCTCGACATCGACCACGCGATTCCTTTCTATGGGACTCAAGAACCCGAGGAGTATATCGAGTGGGAGCGTTTGATGGACGGCTACCTCAAGCTACATCAAGTTCCTCCCAAAGGTCAAGTGAAGTGCGCCACAAGAAACTTCCACTACTACGCGTCCAAATGGTGGCTTCACGCACCTTCGGAGAGCTACGCCATGAGTTGGCCCAAGATGAAGAGATCTTTGCGGCATGAGTTCGTGCCCCCAACCTGCACGGAACAACTTCAACGCCAATTGGAGAACACCATCCAAGGATCCAAGTCCATCAATGAGTACTTCAAGGAGATGAAGATTGCCTTGCAACGAGCCGGCGTGGACGACCCCATTTCGATGAAGTTCCACTTCATGATGGGATTACACAACAACATCTCCAAGACGATCTTCCTCGAGAAGTACAAGTCCCTCGACGACAACTACATTGTGCTCTGAAGGCGGAACAAGAACTCATGAAGGTCAAGGCTTCTCGACCCCAAGCAGACTTCTCAAAGACCAAGCTCCAAGAAGACGAGCATGAGGATAGTACAACCAAGATGTCCAAGCCCGACGAGCTCCGAGACGATGCTCCCAAGTTCGACTTCACTACCATCCCTCTTTGTGGCATTGATGATGCCGAGTCTACTTCGACTCTTTTTCAAGATGGTGCGGCGACAAGTACTACTACGGACAACCTCAAGGACCAAGCTTTGGAGGCGAGCGACAAGGTGGCGAGCAAGGATGATGCTTCCATCTTAGGAGGCGAGAGTGATGATGTGCCATCTTCGGCCTTCATCCACGGCGACAACAACGAGATGGTTGAGCATGTGATTTTCCCTGTGACCACGGCGCCGTGTGATGACTTGAGTGACTTTAGCCACCATATTGAGAGCAAGAGTGACTTCATCACTAGCCCCATATATGATGTGTTGCCACAATTCCCATGTGCGGAGAGACACAACCCCCACCACTTGAGTGAGATGAGTGACTCCACCATATGTGAGATTGAGTGCACCTACCTTGATGGAGTGAGTGAACCATCAGATAGAGACAGTGAGAGAGTTGATAGGTCATGTGAGGCCACTTTCAACAATAACGACTTGACCTCTACCTCTATTGTGTCTTCTCATTTGGTGCTAGGTCCCTTATATGATGACGCGCCGATTCTCGACGACTTCGTCCTACCTTTCGACAAGACGATGGCCATGGTGGAATGTGATGCACCGTCCACATGGTTCCATCAAGATGTAGATGACCACCATTTGGTCTTCCACATGACCTACACCACATGAGTGGAATGACAAAGGTAACATAGGTGAAGGTGATGCTCTAGTCCCACTAGTGGACATTCTTAACGTTGATTTCTTGCATGATGTTGATCAACCTATTTCCATGCTTCATGCTAGTGTGACTTCCCCATGCGATGATTTACCCATTTATGATGAATATGATGATTGCCATGTGGAGTCTGTTAGTTGTGATGCCATGTTACATAGGATTTCTTGTGCTAATTCTCTCGGTCACATCATGTTTGCCAATCCGCTTGACTTGTCATATGCTATGCATGAGATCCATCATATGTCATATTTGCAATCTCATCATAGTGACTATGCATATGCTTTTAAAATGAACCCAATTTGCACATATGGCACAGATGACAAGCCCATGGTTATTGGCATTTGTTTTTCTTGTGATGATATTGATATGCTCCCTTTGCATCATTTATCTCATATGCCATGCCATGAACACCTAGCTTCGGATATGCATTGCTTTGGATGTTTTCCATTTTCTCCATATGATGTTTACAATATTGCTCATGAGGAGACCCCCATAGTTTCCTCATACATTTTAGGAGATTGTGATCACTCCCATCCACTGCATGATCCTTATACTTGTATGCTCAATTTGCATCCCCATAGTGTTATACACAATAACTATTCTTTCATGATGGATGACATGTTCTTATACCATGCGTCAAATTTCTTTGAGCATTGCTTATCTTGTGCTAGCTCACACGTGCACATACACATCATGATGGATGATGTGTACATTTACCACACACACAATTTCTTTCGTTTGTGTCTCTTTTGTGTAGGTACCCATGAATTCTTGTCAACCTCGCAATCCCATGAGTTGACAAAACGAGCTCTAGAGAGCAACGATGACTTGGGATCCCATGGAGTGTCTTTCCCACCGCTCTCTTCACGCAAAGACTTCGCGCATTTCTTCTACATGACCCTCACTTGGCTATGGGTTAGTGTCCATTATATATCCTTTGCCCATCTTGCCATGTTCACTTTGCATGATATGCTCATTCCTATGCCTTTGCCATGAATTTGTGACCCATGCTTTGCATTACACATGATGATTGATTCTAGTACTTCTATGTGTATTTGCAAGCTTGGTGGAGATATCACTTATTATTGCCATGTTTGCTTTGTGCCCCATGCCTATGACTATACTATGATCTTGCTTTGTGTTCGTTCTTGCGATATGTCATGTGCATTGCCTATGCCTATTATTTACTCACATGACATCATTGCCATGATTTCCTCTAGTGTGTTGCATCTTTGCTCCACTAGTTTGCACAGCATGATTGTTATTGCTACTTGTGATATCTCCCCATATGTTGCCGCTCTCATGCTAGATGATTTGCCATGTATTGAGTGCAATTATGCCTTTAGTCTTGATAATGAGTTTGCCCCCATAGCATTCTCACATATATTTGGAGATTTTGACATATCCCTAATGAAGCATGCTTGTCTTACCTCTTTGCACCATATACCTAGTGCCATGAATATTGCCATTGTTGCATCATATTCTTCACGCACTTGTGTTTCTAATGGTTATGTGCAAGAGAAGAGAACCATCATGACGGATGATGTGTTTATCTACCATGTGCATACGTTCTTTCTTTTGTTGTGTGCATGTGTAGGATACTTGGACTTCGTGTCAACTTCCACGTCACGTGAGTTGACAATTTGAGCTCTTGAGAGCGAACCACCTTCTACCACGACGATTCTACATCGCATTTGCTTGTACTTCGGCATTGTGAAGGACGCACAAGAACATGCTTTCAAGGTGATATCCTTCTCTTTTGAGAACCCCCAAACCATGAGCATGCATATTGTGGATCATACTACTTGTGTTGCTTACACCATGCGACTTATTTGTCATCTTGGACCCCTTGCTTGCGCACATGTTAGAGATCTTGGTTCCACTTGTCATTTTCACAATTCCATGCATCATGATATATATGCCTTGTGTGTTGCATCCAATTCTTGGATTACTTGCTTCTATCACATGTTTGGTTACAACAATGTCATCACTTCAAATATGCCATGTCCCATTGACTGCTACATGCTTGCCTTGATTGCCTCACACATGATGAACAATTGCTCTTTCCATTGTGTTGAGTGCCACACGATATTCACTACACCCAATGCACATTATGCTTGGATTGTCTTGCACTTGACCCATGTGTTTAGACACTTCATTTTATTTGGTGTTGTGAATGCTTCTTATGCCTACCATAGACCTTTCATTGAGCAATTTGCCCATCCTTGCTATGAACTTGAGGTAGATGCTTCTTCTCTAGTCACACATATGTGCATCACTACCTCACATTCACATGATTGTCCCCACGATTTCTTTGCTTGTGCTCGATTGATATGCTTACATCTCATGTCATAAACCTTTGTCACACCATATGCTTTGCATGATGACGACACTTGTTTGGTGAATCACCTCTTGAATGCTTGGTTTTGCACTAACGCTAACCACATTTGTTTTTCCAAGTGTTTGTTGTCTTTGCTACTTTTGAAGGAATCCCAAGATGGTGCGACATTGGAGAGTGCCCATTTCGAGCTTCAAGATGACGAGAACTTGGTGATCGACCACTCCTACACTGCGACGCCATCTCTTTCCCATGGTGATTTGGATTTTGATCCGAGGTCGGATCTTTCCCAAGGGAGGGGAGATGATGCGGAGCATCCTATGGACATCACCATGTCAAGAGTCCATTTGGCAAGTGACACGTGCAACATCTACTTCACATACATAAAGGTGAATCATCTCCTTTACACGTGCTCACTTGACCCCTTCGAGGATGGTATACTACTTGACACCCATCTCGTGTGCGTGCATAGGTATTGTCGGAACACTACGGACGACGAGGAGGAGTGCAAGCGCTAAGGAACAACTACACCATCTGCGAGGGAAGCATGGAAGTGACGACGGAAGAAGACGGAGACAGCTTCCAGGAGCCGGACATCTGGCCCTGGCCCGGACATCCGGCCCCTAGACGTGTCACCAGCAGCAAGGAGCCAGCGGCCAAGTCTATAGGGCCCGGACATCCGGCGACCAGCCCGGACATTCGGCGCGTCCCGAGCCCCCGGACCTCCGGCCTCTAGCCCGGAAATCCGGACCCCGCCATTCGAGAGAGCAACAAGGTTGGACCCTGTCAGCCTAGACATCCGGCCCCAGCACCCGGACATCCGGCGTCTCGGGAAGGCTCGGACATCCGGCCCGACGCCCGGACATCCGGCCCCCTGCCTGCATGCAGCGCATCTGGGCCGTGGCCCATGTACCCCTTCTCCCTTAGACTATATGTACTCCCCCTCCACCTACGTGTTAGGGTTAGCATTGGTTTAGCTCATATTTAGAGATAGAGCATTGCTCATCCATATCGGATCTACTCCACGAGAGAGACCGTGGCCCCTCTACGGAGAAGATCCACCTTGGATTCAAGACCCCTCATGGGAAGATCCCCTTGTGGATTCAAGACCTCCTCTACGGAGAAGAACCGGTTACCTCTTGTATCGTCCATTGTTGACTTGGGATCTTGTATCTCCTTTGTGTTCATGGATCTAGCGCATGTGTGATCATTCTTGTTGGTTTGAGTGTTCTCTTGTGTTCCCCTCGTGATTTTCCCCTCGTTTTCCCCCTCGTGTTCTTCGTGTTCATCGCGGGATCCGATCCTTCGGTGAAATATCAGGCCACTAGGGTTCTACCCTACATCATCACATTTTCTTATTATTCTTCAAAACAGACCTAAGCATAGTAGACAATGTTCTATTGACTACATCAGTTTGTCCATCAGTTTGGGGGTGACAAGTAGTACTAAAAAGCAGTTTAGTCCCCAATTTAGACCATAAACATCTCCAAAAGTGGCTAAGAAATTTAGTATCACGATCCGAAACAATAGTATTTTGCACACCATGCAAGCAAATAATTTCACAAAAGAACAAATCAGCAACATTAACAGCATCATCGCTTTTATGACATGGTATAAAGTGTGCCATTACCGAGAATCTATCCATGAAAACAAATATGCTATCTCTCCCCTTCTTTGTTCGAGGTAAACCTAAAAGAAAGTACATAGATATGTCCTCCCAAGGAACACTAGGTACAGGCAAAGGCATATATAAACCATAAGGATTGAGTCGTGACTTAGCTTTTTGACATGTAGTGCAGCGAGCAACAAAACGCTCAACATCACGTCTCGTCTTTGGCCAAAAGAAATGTGTAGCAAGTATGTCCTCCGTCTTCTTCACGCCAAAGTGTCTCATTAATCCTCCTCCATGCGCCTCCTGCAACAACAAAAGACGAACGGAGCTACCTCGAATGCATAGCTTGTTAGCACGGAACACAAATCCATCACTAACGACAAAATTGTTCCACATTCTTCCTTCTTTACAATTCTGCATTACATCTTTAAAATCAGCGTCATGCACATATTGATCTTTGATGGTCTCCAAACCAAATATTTTGAAGTCAAGTTGTGAAAGCATAGTATAGCGACGAGATAATGCATCAGCAATAACATTTTCTTTACCCTTCTTGTGTTTAATGACATAAGGGAAAGTCTCAATGAATTCAACCCATTTAGCATGTCTATGATTCGGTTTAGCTTGACTTTTAATATGTTTCAACGATTTATGATCAGAATGTATAACAAATTCTTTGGGCCATAAATAATGTTGATATGTTTCTAAAGTCCGAACAAGAGCATATAATTCTTTATCATAAGTAGAATAATTCATACTAGGGCCACTCAATTTTTTAGAAAAGTATGCAACAGGTTTGACACCTTGTAATGACACACCTCCTAATCCAATTCCACTAGCATCACATTCAAGCTCAAATGTCTTATTAAAATTAGGAAGTTGGAGTAAACGAGCATGTGTCAACTTATCTTTCAATACCGTGAAGGCTTCTTCCTGTGCGGTACCCCAAACAAAAGGTACATCCTTCTTTGTAAGCTCATTGAGAAGTGCAGCAATGGTGCTGAAATCTCTCACAAAATGCCTATAGAATCCAGCGAGGCCAAGAAAACTCCTCACTTGTGTGACCATTTAAGGCTGCGGCCAACTCTCAATAGCTTCAATCTTGGCTTTATCAACTTCAATTCCCTGTGGAGTAACAACATAGCTATGAAAAGATACTCGGTCGGTGTAGAAGGTGCACTTCGCAAGGTTACCAAACAAACGTGCATCACGTAGAGCAATAAAAACACCACGTAAATGTTCCAAATGTTCCTCCAAAGATTTGCTAGAAATCAGTATATCATCAAAATAGACTACGACAAATCGTCCAATGAAAGCACGTAAAACTTTGTTCATTAAACTCATGAAAGTACTAGGTGCATTAGTTAACCCAAAAGGCATGACTAACCACTCATATAATCCAAATTTAGTTTTAAATGTTGTTTTCCATTCATCTCCCAATTTCATACGAATTTGATGGTATCCACTACGCAAATCAACTTTGGAGAATATTGTAGAGCCACTCAATTCATCAAGCATGTCATCTAGCCTAGGAATAGGATGACGATTACGAATAGTAATATTATTAATGCCTCTACAATCAACACTCATACGCGACGTACCATCCTTTTTCGGCACTAAAATGGTAGGAACAGCACAAGGACAAAGGGATTCGCGCATATACCCTTTGTCGAGTAGCTCATGTACTTGACGCATAATCTCCTTCGTCTCCTCTAGATTGGTACGGTATGGCGCACGGTTGGTAATGATGCAGCCGGAATTAAGTCAATTTGATGCTCAATCCCTCTAATAGGTGGTAATCCCGGTGGCACGTCTTGTGGAAAGACGTCAGCGAACTCCTGCAGAATGTTAGTGATAGCAGGAGGCGAAGAGGAAGCCATGTCCTCAAATGAAAATAATGTCTCTTTGCACACAAAAGCATAGCAAACAGATTTGCTAAAATCTAGATCATCAATATCAGATTTGGTGGCAAGTAAACATGCACTTTTCAATTTAATTTCAGAAGCAACACTAGATGGTTTATTATTAGGCTTCATTTGTTGCTCAAATTCTTTTGCCACAATCTGATTTTCACTCTTATTTTGCTCCTGTTTTGCTTTATTAGCTCTATTAATATCATCTTTCAAAATGGAATCAGGAGTCATAGGAAGCAAAGTAATATTTTTGTCCTTATGAACAAGAGTATACTGATTGTTTCTACCATGGTGTACATAATTTTTAACAAATTGCCATGGTCTACCAAGTAATAAGGAACATGCTTGCATAGGTACCACATCACAATCAACATAATCAGCATATGTAGAGATACAAAAATGCACACGAACGGTACGTGTTACCTTCACCTTGTCGTTGTTGTTGAACCATTGGATGTAGTAAGGATGTGGATGCGGTCTTGTGGTGAGAGAGAGGTTCTCCACCATCTCCATGCTAGCCAAGTTATTGAATAAAAATGCTATTGTTGTGCCTTATACTTGCACGCTCAATTTGTGTCCCCATCGTGTCATACATAATAACTATTCTTTCATGATGGATGACATGTTCTTATACCATGCTTCAAATTTCTTTGAGCGATGCTTATATTGTACTAACTCACACGTGCACATACACATCATGATGGATGATGTGTGCATTTACCACACACACATTTTTTTCGTTTGTGTTTATTTTTTGTAGGTCCCCACGAATACTTGTCAACCTCACAATCCCATGAGTTGACAAAACGAGCTCTAGAGAGGAATGATGACTTGGGATCCCATGGATTGTCTTTCCCACCGCTCTCTTCACTCAAAGGCTTCGCGCATTCATTCTACATGGTCCTCACATGGTTATGGGTTATTGTCCATTACATATTATATGCCCATCTTGCCATGTTCACTTTGCATGATATGTTCATTCCTATACCTTTGACATGCATTTGTGACCCATGCTTTGAATTACACATGATGATTGATTCTCATACTTGTATGTGTATTTGCAAGCTTGGCGGAGATATTGCTTGTTATTGCCATGTTTGCTTTGTGCCCCATGCCTATGATGATACTATGATCTTGCTTTATGTTTGTGCTTGCGTTATGTCATGTGCATTGCCTATGCCTATTATCTGCTCACATGACATGCTTGCCATGATTTCCTCTAGTATGTTGCATCTTCGCACTACTAGCTTGCACAACTTGATTCCTACGATTGCTTATGTTGCATCACTAATGATTCATACTTGCTCATTTCATGCGGTTGATGACAACCATTTCCATGCTTTGCACATGATTGCAATTGCTTCTTGTCATATCTCTCCATATGTTGCCTCTCTCATGCTAGATGATGTGACATGTATTGAGTGCAACTATGCCTTTAGTCTTGCTAATGAGATCACCCCCATAGTATTCTCATATATATTTCAAGATTTTGACATATTCCTTGTGAAGCATGCTTGTCTTACCTCTTTGAATCATATACCTAGTGCCATGAATATAGCCATTGTTGCATCATATTATTCATGCACTTGTGCTTCTAATGGTTATGTGCAAGAGAAGAGAACGATCATGATGGATGATGTGCTTATCTACCATGCGCATACATTCTTTGTTTTCTTTTGTGAATGTGTAGGATACTTGGACCTTGTGTCGACTTCCGCTTCACGTGAGTTGGCCATTCGAGATCTTGAGAGCGAGCCTCATACATTTGACCACGACTTGCTTCTACAACACCTTTCCTACCAATTCGGCATTGTGAAGAATGCACAAGGACACACCTTCAAGGTGACATCTTTCTTGAGCATGGACATTGCGGATCATACTACTTGCGTTGCTTGCACCATGAGACTTCATGTTCATATTGGACCACTCGATTGCTCACATGTTAGAGATCTTGCTTCGACTTGTCATTTTCACCGTTCCATGCTTCATGATATATATGCCTTGTGTGTTGCATCCAATTCTTGGATTACTTGCTCCTCTCATATGTTTGGTTGCAACAATGTCATCACTTCACATATGCCATGTACCATTGATTGCTACATGCTTGCCTTGATTGCCTCACACATGATGAACAATTGCTCTTTCCATTGTGTTGAGTGCCACACGATATTCACTACATCCCATGCACATTATGCTTGGATTGTCTTGCACTTGACCAATGTGTTTAGACACTTCATTTTATTTGGTGTTGTGTATGTTTCCTATACCTACCATAGACCTTTCATTGAGCAGTTTGTGAATGCTTGCTCTCAC
The DNA here is from genome assembly GCF_003073215.2 of Triticum urartu. Classification (NCBI taxonomy): domain Eukaryota; kingdom Viridiplantae; phylum Streptophyta; class Magnoliopsida; order Poales; family Poaceae; genus Triticum; species Triticum urartu. The sequence continues at coordinate 284,591,721 of NC_053023.1, read as the reverse complement.
ATTCACATGCTTGTCCCCATGATTTCCTTGCTTGTGATCGATTGATATCTTACATGCCATGTCACAATCCTTTGTCAAATCATATGGTTTGCATGATGACAACACCTGTTTGGTGAATAACCTCTTGAATGCTTGGTTTTCAACTAACGCTAACCACATTTGTTTTCCCAAGTGTTTGTTGTCCTTACTCCTTTTGAAGGAATCACAAGACGGTGCGACATTGGAGAGTGCCCAATTTGAGATTCGAGATGACAAGTACTTGGTGAACGTCAACTTCTACACGGCGAAGCCATCTCTTTCCCATGGTGATTTGGTTTTCGATCCGACGTCGGATCTTTCCCAAGGGAGGGGAGATGATGTGGAGCATCCTATGGACATCACCATGTCAATAGTCCGTCTGGCAAGTGACACGTGCGACATCTACTTCACATACATAAAGGTGAATCATCTCCTTTACACATGCTCACTTGACCCCTTCGAGGATGGTATACTACTTGACACTTCTCCCGTGTGTATGCATAGGTATTGTCGGAGCCTCATGGATGTTGAGGAGGAGTGCAAGCACCAAGGAACAACTATACCATCCGCGAGGGAAGCCTGGAAGTGACGATAGAAGAAGATGGAGTTGCTGAAGCTACAGTGGCCGTACATCCGGTCCATAGGCCGGACATCCGGTGCCTATGCAGCCTCCGAGGAGATGCACCAACAGATGACCGAAGCATCAGCGGACGGACATCCGGCCCGTGTTCCCCGACATCCGGCACCCCGCCAACCCCCGGACATCCGGCCTCTCCCCTGGAAATCCGGCATCGACGACAGAATGCACCAGAAGTTTGGCCACTTCTGCCCGGACATCCGGCCCCCTGCCCGGTCATCCGGCACCTGCACATGCACAGCCGGGCCAGAGGCCCATGTATCCCTCCTCTCACTTACCCCGTCGTGGACTATACTATATATACTCCTTCACCCCCTTCTATTTAGGGTCAGCAAAGTAGTAGCTCATTTAGAGATAGAGCTTTGCTCATCCATTACGGATCTACTCCACGAGAGAGACCACAGCACCACTTTGGAGAAGATCCACCTTGGATTCAAGACCCCTCACGGGACGATCCCCTCGTGGATTCAAGACCTCCTCATGGAGATGAACCTTACCTTGTATCTTTCCCTTTGTTGTTCATGTACCTTGTGGATCTTGTGTGTTTGATTGTCTAGTGGATGTCTGATTGGACTTGTTCTTGAGTGTTTCCCCTTATGATTTCCCTCCGTTCTTCCCTGTGTTCTTCGTGTTCTAAGTTGAGATCCGCTCCTTTCATGAAAGATCGGCCGTATAGGGTTCCACCCTACATCACAAAGGCTCAGACTGGTTCGGATATGATGAACTAACCCTAATTTTTTTGGCTTTTTCGTGGAGTGTAGGTATGAAGAACAGACTCGATCTAAACTACAAAAAACTGTAAAATCCCACTGAGCAACCCGGAAATCTAATACCACTTGATAGAGGGTAGGGTGTCCCGATTTTTCGATGAGATGATAACTATCGATTTGGTGGAGACAACTTTGACGATCCAATTACAAACGTGCACGACGTTGCACCAAAGCAACCGCTACACCAATCTCCTGAGGTTACTAACGATGCCGGAAGCATGGTCAGCCTGACCACAAAGGTCTATTCCTGCAAGCAATCGAAGAACGAGCAAGAATATGATAAAGCAATCTCAATATTGCGAATATATATGAAGAATTGATAATGGTGGGGATCCGTAAGCGATCTTGGTTTGGTCGTTGGACACAAACGAAGTACACAAAGTTGCAATGGCTAACTATTAACTAAACAAATCCCAAAGTCTAAATGATGCCCTGAGGGTTGTATATATGGAGGAGAGAGGCGGGAATTTCGCGGCCATTGGAGGAGGGGTCCGAAACCAACCCTAACTCTTGTTTCCCCACACATACGGACTCTAAAAACAACCTATAATCAAGTATTTTGAAATTACATGGGCCTGACCCAAAAATAAGGTGACACAGCACCTAGGATAGCCTCTGGACGAAATTTATGAAGTGGCATCTTGTATATTTCGTCCAAGGCTTCATGCACTCATTATGGTGGCTTCAAAGTCCTGGAATCATCACTTGTAACTCCGTTCTTATTCCCCTTGCGCACGCCATCATCTCCATGCTTGAACTTGCTCCAAGGTTCATCTTTCTTGTCCAAGCTAGGCCCTTCATTTGTAAGCAAAACAAATGTATCCAATTTAGGCAGCATCATACTTGCATGAACATTAGAATCGTTACCAAGAAATGAAAGTACCTGGTAATTTAATTGGCGTGCGTGAGCTCTAGTAATTGGTCCAGTATGTATAGCAGCAGGGGTTGTGGGTGTAACAATGGTATTGATGTCCTCATCAGCATCACAACTAATAGACTCCACATGGCAATCATCAAACTCATCATAAATGGGTAAATCATCGCATGGGGAAGTCGCACTAGCATGAAGCATTGTAATAGGTTGATCAACATCATGCAAGCAATCGATGTCAAGAATGTCCACTAGTGGGATTAGAGCATCACCGTCACCTATGTTACCGTTTTCATTCCACTCAAGTGGTGTAGGTGAGGTGGGAAAGACCAAATGGTGGTCATCTTCATCTTGATGGAACCATGTGGGGGGTGCATCATATTGCACCATGGCCATCGTCTTGTCCAACGGCATGTCATCGTGTATGGGACCTAGCACCAAATGAGAAGACACAATAGAGGTAGAGGCTAAGTCGTTAGAAATCATAGTGACCTCACTCTCTCTATGTGGTGGTTCACTCACTCCCTCAAGGTAGGTGCACTCAATCTCACGTATGGTGGAGTCACTCATCTCACTCAAGTGGTGTGGGTTGTGGCTCTCCTCACATGGGAATTGTGGCTACACATCATATATGGGACTAGTGGTGAAGTCACTCTCACTCTCAATATGGTGGCAAAAGTCACTCAAATCATCATATGTCGTCGTGGTCGAAGCGAAAATCCCATGCTCAACCATCTCGTCGCCGTGGATGAAAGCCGAAGATGACACATCATCACTCTCGCCTCCTAAGATGGAAGCATCATCCTTGCTCGTCACCATGTCACTCGCCTCCAAAGCTTGGTCCTTGATGGTCTCCGTAGTCGTAGTCGTCGCCGCACCATCTTGAAAAAGAGTCGAAGTAGACTTGGCATCATCAATGCCACAAAGAGGGATGGCGGTGAAGTCGAACTTGGGAGCATCGTCTTGGAGCTCGTCGGGCTTGGACATCATGGTGGTACTAGCCTCATGCTCATTCTGATGGAGCTTGGTCGTCGTGAAGTGAGCTTGGGGTGGAGAAGCTTTGGCCTTCATGAGTTCTTGTTCCGCCTTGAGAGCACCAATGTAGTTGTCATCGAGGGACTTATAGTTCTCAAGGAAGATAGTCTTGGATATGTCGCTGTTTAATCCCATCATGATGTAGAACTTCATCGAAATGTGGTCGTCCATGCCGGCTCATCGCAAGGCAATCTTCATCTCCTTTAAGTACTCGTCGATGGACTTGGATCATTGGGTGGTGTTCTCCAATTGTCGTAGAAGTTGTTCCGTGTAGGTTGCACGCACAAACTCTCGTCGCAAAGCTCTCTTCGTCTTGGGCCAACTCATGTCGTAGCTCTCCAAAGGTGTGTGAAGCTACCATGTGGACGCGTAGTCGTGGAAGTTCGTTGTGGCGCACTTCACTTGATATTCGGGAGGAACTTGATGTAGCTTGAGGTAGTCGTCCATTAGGCACTCCCACTCGAGATACTCCTCTGGTTCTTGAGTCCCAGAGAAAGGAATCTTGTGGTCGGTGTCGACGTTGTAGTAGCTCGTGGAAGTCGCGAACTTGAGCTTGGGGAGCTTCTCTTGAGCATAGTCTTGAGGTGCTTGTTGCTGAAGATGTCGTATGTCCGTAGGCGAAGATGCTTTGAAGTCGCGTGGTGAAGATGCCAAGGGAGATGGTGAAGTCGTTGAGCGGTTGTTGGTGTTGAGATCTTGACCTTCATGTTCGTATTGGTGATGGTGTCGATGCCGATGTGACCTTGCCGGAGATGGTAGCTCGGAAGCGTGTGTACTTGAGCGTCTTCTCAAAGATGATGAAGATCTCTTTTAAGACTTGATGAGGGATTTGATCGCATCCATTTGAGCTTGCATCTTAGCGTCAGTAGAGTTATTCATGGCATCAAACTCGTCGTCGTTGTTGTAGACCGAAGGTGAAATCCCTTGCCTATCCATCACAATACTCGAGTAGAGGTGAGTAGGAAATGAGATAAACAATACCAAGTTACCTTTTGCCCAAAGGTGAGGATGTATCCCGTTTCACTCAATGTGAGATGAAAGAATAGTGGAATTGGTACCAGACTTGTTCACTCACACCTACAAACTAAAGCTTATGGAGTAGCTCGGTGATGATAGTGGCACAAAAATTTAATGCAAAATGTTAGCAAGAGTCAATAATGTTGAAATAGAATCACAAATTCGCAAGTGAAACAAGTAGACCAATAGCAATGAATGGCACACGGAAACGCACACACTGATAGATAAATGGGGTCGTGCAACCAAGGAATGAGCTCAAAATGTGGAATCCACAGAAAATGCTCTTGTTGCACAACTCTAGAGAGATGCTAGCACGATTGCTCAATAGGCGGATACGACACATGTGCACAACCTATAGGAGACAAAAATGCAACGACGTCTATCCCAAGTATGCTATGTATATGATGTTCCCGGTGTTTATCTCAATATGATCCAAGATGATCGGATATGACAATCTTATATGCAAAGTGTTATGATGCTATGGCTATTGCTTACAAGCTTCTTTGCTCTCACTTTTTCTTTGCTTAATAGCTTATTCTTTTTTTGTATATGGCCACAATGCGAAATGCACAAACCAAGATAGCAATTGGGTATATACAGGAACAATCTTGTGACACAAGGGATGATATGATACCAATATGATATGGTATGTATGCAATGGATGGTGTATATCACTAATGTGCACAAGTAGCGGTGCCGACAATACTCAAATGGCTAGTCTCGATAGGCAAGTGACGCAAAATGGGCTAGGGGTTATCAATGCAATTGCACGGGAATATTCAATGGAGGGATACCGATACCAAGATGATATGGAGGTTACCGTCCGCGGTGATGATGAGTGGCGGTGTTTTTGATGTAGATACCAAGATGGTGGAGACTCGTCCCTAAGTAGCCGAAACTTCTTAGGAAACGGAAAAACCGCGAACTCAAAATCTCAAATGTCAAATGGTGGTAGCAGGAAAGCGGTGGTGGTTGCGGAAGCTCCATAGGATTGTGGAAATGAAATGATGGGTTTTGAGATGCAATGCGGAAGTGGAGGGTAAGGTGGTAGACTATACATGGTGTCGGAGTTGGAAGCACGGTCCCTAAGTAGCCGAAACACCTTAGGGGACACAACTCACAACACTAACAAAATTTGGTTAAGTTGGGGTGGCAGAAGTGTATGCTGGGCAAGCCTATGCGGAAGTTATGGTGGTGGTCGTTGATGAAGAAGCAATTGTCCCTAAGTTGTCGAAACACCTTAGGAGACTCAAATCACAACTCAAACAACCACAAATATAATGGGGAACAAAATTGGTTAGGTTGCGGAAGGCTATGGTGGTTTTGTGGAAGTTATGGTGGAAGCCCTAGGCAAAGATGCCATAGTTTCAAATTTTTGATGGAGTCAAATGGTGATAGATGTATTTTTCTGGGATTGGGGATGTCAAGAGGTTCAAAACGAGCTAACGAACGTCAAAATCGGACTCCGTATGAATTAATTATGGACAAAACGGTGAAATGGGAAAGGCTGAAGTTACAGGGGCCGGACATCCAGGGTCGGGGCCGGATATCCGGGACCTGATGTCCAGAACGCTGCGCGAAAATGCGCTCCAGGAGCCGAATGTCCGACCCGATGGCCCGGATGTCTGGCCTGAGGCCCGGTTGTCCAGCCCGACAATTCCAGATCTCGTTTGGGGTGGAAATTTTCGAATTGGGCCGGAAATTGATGATTTCGGGGGCAAAATTTGATGGATTTCGTGGATGGAAGGTGGGGAAACTTGGGGAGATGCTAGATCAACTCAAAACCTAGCAAATCCATCGATCAAAATCTACAAAACTTCATCAAACCAACAAATCACAGAAAAAATTGGGGCTATTTTTTATGGGGAATTTTCGAATTTAGGACGAAATCAACAAAATTAGGCTAGAAAACAAAGAGGGGAGGCTTCGAAATAGTGATCAACGTGGCTCTAGATACCAAGATGATGTAGGGTGGAACCCTATATGGCCGATCTTTCACAAAAGGAGCGGATCCCAACTAAGAACACGAGGAAGAACGGAGAGAAATCACAAGGGGAAACACTCGAGAACAAATCCAATCACACATCCACTAGACAATCAAACACACAAGATCCACATGGTACATGAACAACAAAGGGAAAGATACAAGGTAAGGTTCATATTCATGAGGCGGTCTTGAAGGGGGCCACCCAAGAGGGGGTCTTGAATCCAAGGGGATCTTCTCCGAAGAGGGGTCGCGGTCTCTCTCGTGGAGTAGATCCATAATGGAGGAGCAAAGCTCTATCTCTAAATGAGCTACTACTTTGCTCAATCACCAATCTGAGTCCGCATATACCATCGCCATAGACCACCACCAATCCAAGTCCAGCTATACCATCGCCATATACAACCACCAGTCCGAGTTCCACCAGATTCATCGCCGCCACTAGTCCGAGTTCCACTAGATTCATCTTTGCTACCAGTCCTAGTCTGAGTTGGTTTAGCGATTGCTAAGGCGCGACGTCTCGCAAGTTCGTAGTCGGATCGTCAAGGTCGACTCCCACAGAAAATGATAGCCACCATCTCATCGAAACATCGGGACACCTTTGCCTTTATCAAGTGGTATCAGATTTTCAGGTTGCTCGCTGAGAGTTTACAGTTTTTCATAGTTTAGATCGAGTCTGTTCTTCATACCTACAGTCCATGAAAAAAAGCCAAAAAAATTAGGGTTATTTCATCATATCCGAACCAATCTGAGCCTTTGCATAGTCTTTTTAGAGTTTTGCTTTGTTGAATTTGCGGTTGCATCGTCGTGTTGAGTTTCTGGTCTTAGCGTCTAGTCCCTTAGAGTTTCGAGTTCTATTCACAGGTTGTCATGCCGCCGCCGCACCATCGTCATCATCATTGCCATATACCACCACCCCATCATATACATCGCCGCTGCCATATACAACCACCAATCCGAGTCCATACCATCGCCATATACAACCACCAATCCGAGTTCGCATATACCATCGCCATATACCACCACCAATCCAAGTCCAACTATACCATCGCCATATACAACCACCAGTCCGAGTTCCACCAGATTCATCGCCGCCACCAGTCCGAGTTCTACAGCGGCACCAGAATTTTGCCCAGGGTCAATGGGAACGCGTTGTGCTCGTCCCACTTGATTTGGAAAGCGACGTTGTTGTAGTAGTAGTAGTAGTTGTTGTTGTTGTAGAGGTGCGTTAGGGGCAGCCGGCGGTGGTGGTGGAAGACGCGCGAGCAATTCATTAAACTTATTATCGAGCTTTGTTTCGAACGTCTTCTCCATGCCATCTATCTTCTCCATGGCATCTTCAAATCTGTTTAGCACATCTTGCACCTATCCACTCATCATTTGCTGAAATTTATCATGCAGCTCCTTATTCGTCATGTTTTCCCAGTCAGTCTCGTCGGCTTGTGATCATGCAAGGTTAGCAGCAATAAAAACACACAAGAATATGATCATACAGACTACTAACAAGAGGTGGTGGTGGATGTCACAAATCCATCAAGCAAATCTCAAATTCTTACCAGTTCTTACCCAGCAGCACGCGGTGATCGGCAACCGTCGTAGTCAAAACTCTCAAAGCTTGGATAGAGCGATTACCAGGGAGAGTCAAACGCACGACGTAGATGTATGTGGAGCTGGGAAGGCTTATAATATGGTAGCAAAAAGGGTCAGCAATAATCAATTCAGAGATGCAAAGTTGAATAAACGCTCAACGACGATACTGTGCTGGTCCTAGGCTAGACCGTACTAGAGACGCAAGCCTAGAACACGAACAAAATCACGGCGCGGCACGTAAACAAGGGAGGAGCACTCTCTGATTTTTTTTCCTTTTTTCACTTTTTTCCTCTCTTTTTTTTGCTCCGCAACAAATTTTTTTCGAAAAAGTCTACAAATGGTCTAAAAACTGCCTAGCCCGAATTTTCTAGACTTAGTTTCTTTTTTGAGTTTGGAACTATTTTTCTTCTGTGGGTAGCACAGAATCTCAAGAGTCCTACTCTGTCACGACTCGAAGTATCGCGTGATCGGGAACTCGGAAACAAAGCAACAAATAATGGACTCGGACTGGTAGCGGAGATGAATCTGGTGGAGCTCGGACTGGTGGTTGTATATGGCGATGGTATAGCTGGACTCGGATTGGTGGTGGTATATGGCGATGGTATATGCGGACTCGAATTGGTGGTTGTATATGGCGATGGTATATGTGGACTCGGATTGGTGGTTGTATATGGCAGCGGCGATGTATATGATGGGGTGGTGGTATATGGCAATGATGATGACGATGGTGCGGCGGCGGCGGCGTGACAACCTGTGAACAGAACTCAAAACTCTAAGGGACTAGATGCTAAGACCAGCAACTCGGCACGATGATGCAACCGCAAATTCAACAAAGCAAAACTCTAAAAAGACTATGCAAAGGCTCAGATTGGTTCGGATATGATGAACTAACCCTAATTTTTTTGGCTTTTTTTCGTGGACTGTAGGTATGAAGAACAGACTCGATCTAAACTATGAAAAACTGTAAAATCTCACCGAGCAACCTGAAAATCTGATACCACTTGATAAAGGCGAAGGTGTCCCGATGTTTCAATGAGATGGTGCCTATCGTTTTCTGTGGGAGTCGACCTTGATGATCCGACTACGAACGTGCGAGACGTCGCGCCTTAGCAATCGCTAAACCAACTTCAGAGGGTTATTGACCACGCCTGCTAAATGGGTTGAATTCATTGAGACTTTCCTTTATGTTATTTAGCACAAGAAGGGTAGAGAAAACGTTATTGCTGATGCATTGTCTCGTCTCTACACTATGCTTTCATAACTTGACTTCAAAATATTTGGTTTGGAGACCATCAAAGATCAATATGTGCTTGATGCTGATTTTAAAGATGTAATGCAGAATTGAAAAGAAGGAAGAACGTGGAACAAGTTCGTCGTTAATGATGGATTTGTGTTCCGTGCTAACAAGCTATGCATTCCAGCTAGCTCCGTTCGTCTTTTGTTGTTGTAGGAGGAGCGAGGAGGACTAATGGGACACTTTGGCCTCAAGAAGACAGAGGATATACTTGCTACACATTTCTTTTGGCCAAAGATGAGACGGGATGTTGAGCGTTTTGTTGCTCGCTGCACTACATGTCAAAAAGCTAAGTCACGACTCAATCCTCATGGTTTATATATGCCTTTGCCTGTACCTAGTGTCCCTTAGGAGGATATATCTATGGACTTTGTTTTAGATTTACCTCGAACAAAGAAGGTGAGGGATGGCATATTTGTTGTCGTCGATAGATTTTTGAAAATGGCACACTTTATTCCATGTCATAAAAGCGATGATGCTGTTAATGTTGCTGATTTGTTCTTTCATGAAATTATTCACTTGCATGGTGTGCCAAATACTATTGTTTCAGATCGGATACTAAATTTCTTATCCACTTTTAGAGATGTTTATTGGCTAAGTTGGGGACTAAACTGCTTTTTAGTACTACTTGCCACCCCCAAACTGATGGACAAACTGAAGTAGTCAATAGAACATTGTCTACTATGCCTGGGGCTGTTTTGAAGAATAATAAGAAAATGCGGGAAGAATGCTTGCCTCATATTTAATTTGCTTATAATCGTTCATTGCATTCTACTACTAAGATGTGCCCTTTTGAAATTGTGTATGGTTTCCTACCTCGTGCACCTATTGATTTGTTGCCTCTTCCATCTTCGGAGAAGGTTAATTTTGATGCTAAAGAATGTGCTGAATTGATTTTAAAAATGCATGAGTTAACTAAGGAAAACATGTTGTGTTTGCACCCGGAGATCTTGTTTGGTTACATTTGCGTAAGGATAGATTTCCTAATTTGCGCAAATCATAGGTAATGCGACGTGTTGATGGTCCTTTTATGGTATTAGAGAAAATAAATGATAATGCATATAAACTTGAGCTGCCTGCAGATTTTGGGGTTAGTCCCACTTTTAACATTGTAGATTTGAAGCCTTATTTGGGTGAGGAAGATGAGCTTTCGTAGAGGACGACTTCATTTCAAGAAGGGGGGGTGATGAGGACATCAATACCATTGTTACACCCATAGCCCCTGCTGCTATACATACTGGACCAATTACTAGAGCTCGCGCACGCCAATTGAATTATCAGGCACTTCCGTTTCTTGGTAACGATTCTAATGTTCATGAGAATATGATGCTGCCTAAATTGGATACATTTGTTTTTCTTACAAATGAAGGGCCTAGCTTGGACAAGAAAGATGAACCTTGGAGCAAGTTCAAGCATGAAGATGATGGCATGCGCAAGGGGAACAAGAACGGAGTTACAAGTGATGATTCCAGGACTTTGAAGCCACCATAATGAGTGCATGAAGACATGGATGAAATATACAAGATGCCGCTTCATAAATTTCATCCAGAGGCTACTCTAGGTGCCGCGTCACCTTATTTTTGGGCCAAGCCCATGTAATTTTGAAATACTTTATTATAGGCAGTTTTTAGAGTCTGTATGTGTGGGGAAACAAGAGTTAGGGTTGGTTTCGGACCCCTCCTCCAAGGGCCACGAAATTCCCCCCCTCTCTTCTCCATATATACAACCCTTAGGGCATCATTTAGACTTCGGGTTTTGTTTAGATTAAAGTTCGCCATAGCTGCAACTTCGCGTACTTCGTTTGTGTTCAACAACCAGACAAAGGTGTCACAGAACCCCACCTTGATCAATAAAGCTTTCCTCTTATATTCGCAATATCCAGATTGCAATCTTAGTTTCTTGCTTGTTCTTCGTTTGCCTGCAGGAAACAGACCTTCGTGGTCAGGTTGATCGTGCTCCGGTGTGGTCAATAACCTCTCGGAGTTGGTTTAGCGATTGCGAAGGCGCGACGTCCTCGCACGTTCGTAGGCGGATCGTCAAAGTCGGCTTCCACCAAAACGATAGCCACCATCTCATCGAAAGACGGGACACCTTTCCCTCTATCATTTCCGAGGGAGAGGCCGGATGTCTAGGAGTTGGTGGGGCGCTGGATGTCCGGCCGTTGATGTCGTTGGCCGTCTTTTGGGGCAGCTCTTGTGCGGCTAGCTAGGCGCTGGATGTCCGGCCGCTGTAGCTTCAGCAGCTCCGTCTTCTTCCGTCGTCGCTTCCAGGCTTCCCTCGCGAATGGTGTAGTTGTTCCTTGGTTCTTGCACTCCTCCTCATCATCCGTAGTGTTCCGACAATACCTATGCATGCACACGAGTGGAGTGTCAAGTAGTATACCATCCTCGAAGATGTCAAGTGAGCACGTGTAAAGGAGGTGATTCACATTTGTGTATGTGAAGTAGATGTCGCACGTGTCACTCGCCGAACGGACTCTTGACATGGTGATGTCCATAGGATGCTCCGCATCAAGTAAGGATGTGAATGTGGTCTTGTGGTGAGAGATAGCTTCTCCACCATCTCCATGCTAGCCAAGTTGTTGCAGTCCCCATCATCTATGATGACGCGAACAGAACGTTCCTTCACAACTCCCTTTGTATGGGACAAATTATGCCTCTGATTTTTCTTAGCCTGAACACTCAAAACACATTGAGCTACTAAACATTTATACCTGTCAGCATCTTCAGCAGCCATGTATTGCATCTCATGATGAGAATCATCTCCATGTGTTCTTCACATGTAATAAGAGCCAAAGTCTCCTCATCATAGTCATTAGCGGACTCAAACCCATGATACGTCTCCAACGTATCTATAATTTATGAAGTATTCATGCTGTTATATTATCATTCTTGGATGTTTTACAATCATTTTATAGCAACTTTATATCATTTTTTGGGAAAAACCTATTGACCCAGTGCCCAGTGCTAGTTGTTGTTTTTTGCTTGTTTTTTACATCGCAGGAAATCAATATCAAACGGAGTCCAAACACCGCGAAACTTTTTGGATATTTTTTATGGAGCAGAACACCCAGGATGGGCCAGAGCAGCACCTAGGGGTGCCCCGAGGGGGCACAACCCACCAGGGCACGTCTGGGGGCCCAGGCGCACCTAAGTGGGTTGTGCCCACCTCAGTGGCCTCCCACACCCCCTCTTTACCCTATAAATTCCCAAATATTCCAGAAACCCTCGGGGTTAACCTAGATCAGAAGTTCTGCCGCTGCAAGGCTCTCTAGCTACCGAAAACCAATCTAGACCCCGTTCCGGCACCCTGTCGGAGGGGGTAATCATCACCGGTAGCCATCTTCATCATCCCGGCGGCCACCACGATGAGGAGGGAGTAGTCCATCCTCAGGGCTGAGGGTTTGTACCAGTAGCTATGTTTTTAATCTCTCTCATGTTCCTGAGATTTCACGATCTTGATGTATCACGGGCTTTGTTAATATAGTCGGATCATATGGTGTTTTCCCCTCTCTATCTTGTTGTGATGAATTGAGTTTTTCCCTTTGAGATTTCGTTGTTATCGGATTGAATACTTTTATGGATTTGAGAACACTTGATATATGTCTTGCAATTGAATACTCGTGGTGACAATGGGGTATCATATTGATTCACTTGATATATGTTTTGGCACTCAACTCGCGGATTCCCGAGGTGACATTGGGGTAATCTATGCATAGGGGTTGATGCACGTTCTTGTCTTTGTTACTCCAGTAGAAATCTTGGGGCACTCTTTGAAGTTCTTTGTGTTGGATTGAATATTATGAATCTGAATTTGCTTTCGTGTTATTTTAGTATGAACTCTTGGTTAGATCAATCAGAAATAATAGCTTCGTGTTATTTTAGTACGAACTCTAGGATAGATTGATCGGAAAGAATAGCTTTGAGGTGGTTTCGTAACCTACAAACAGTTCTGTCTTATGTTCTCTGCTAGATAGGAACTTTGGAGTGATTCTTCGTTGCACGTTGAGGGACGGTTATATGATCCAATTATATTAGCATTGTTGAGAGATTGCACTAGCGAAAGTACAGACCCTAGGCCTCATTTTCAAGCATTGAAATACCGTTTTTGTGCTCGTTTACTAGTTTCTACCTTGTTGTTTTTATTTATTCAGATTATAAAAATATATTTTCTACCATCAATATTACACTTTTGTCACCATCTCTTCGCCGAACTAGTGTACCTATACAATTTGCCATTGTATTGGGTGTGTTGGGGACACAAGAGATTTCTTGTATTTGGTTGCAGGGTTGTTTCAGAGAGACCGTCTTCATCCTACACCTCCCACGGATTAATAAAACTTAGGTCATCCAGTTGAGGGAAAATTTCTACTGTCCTACAAAACTCTGTGCTCGGGGGCCCAACACGAGTCTACAAGAATAAAGCTGCGTAGTATAAATTAACCCACCATCCACAGTAGCAATCATAACACGTAGAAATTTGCATTCTCTAGCATAATTTCCTCTACCCTTACAACGACGACAAATAATATCATGTGTGTGCTTTGTTGATGGCATGGATGAAGAGGAGCTCTGTTGATGTAGGGTGGAACCCTAGATGGCCAATCTTTCACAAAAGGAGCGGATCTCGCGAGGAACACGAAGAACACAAGGGGAAACACGAGGGGAAATCACAAAGGGAAACACAAGAGAAACACTCAAACCAACAAGAACGATCACACATATGCTAGATCCAAGTACACATAGAGATCACACGATCCAAAGTCAGCAAGGGGCGATACAAGGGGTAACGGTTCTTCTTCGTGAGGAGGTCTTGATGGGGGTCTTCTCCGTGAAGGAGGTCTTGAACCCAACGTGGATCTTCTTTATGAGAATGTCAAAAATGTTGGTGTCGCGCATCGTGTACGCATTCACATGACCAAATTGTCTCACGATGGTATCGCCTTGTGAATCCTTCAAAATGAAAGAACATGACAAACACTCGAAAAAACAAATGAGGTTAGCGTAAGTGCAAAACCTATCATTTGTGTGGTAAGATACCCAACAAGTGTATGCATCATGCTCATCATAAGAAAGGACAAGGGAGCATTTCATAGTATGGAGGCATATGATGCGAGAACAACCAAATACAATAGGCTCAATCAAACAAGCCTGCATCACAAGTAATATGTCCAAGTCTCCAAGAGCAATAAGCATAGATGCAACAATTGGAGGCAAGCGGCAATGAACAAGATATATCATGTGAGAGGAATGAACATATATGTCATCAACCCAAGAAAGCGAGTAAGAATAGAACATGGGCGATGCGACAAAGCGAGCAATCATACTGATCAAGTCAAGCAAGCTAGTAGTGCGAAGATGCAACGTACTAGAAGGAATCATGTCAAGCATGTCATGTGTGCAAATGGTGGGCATGAATAATTCACATGACATATCACAAGCATGAAAGTAAGATATGAGGAAGGTATCATTATTGTATTTGCAAGAAGTCCTAGGTAAATAGAAATGGAACATCATGACTCTCCCAACACAACAAGCATCAATAGCATGAGGCACAAGGAAAATATAGTAATAGTAACAAGGATCTCCACTAAGCATGCAAATACACATAGGAGTATCATAATTGTGAATCATGGGTAGATGCAAGCAAGGGTCACAATAGCATGGTGAATCATGTAAAGAGGCATAACATGCAAAGTGAACATGGTACGATGGGCATAAATCAACAAGTGGTACATAGCCCATAGCCGTGTGAGAGCCAAGTAGAAGAGATGCGCGCAGTCCTTGCACGAAGGGAATGGTGGTAAGGATAGTCCACGAGATACCAAATCGGCAACACGAGTTTGACAATCCTCAACAACATGGGCGTCATCATCCCCGACCCCAACACAATGAAGAGCAACGCTACGGCAAGATTAAGTTCACTATGCCCAAGATTTCCGGAAGCAATGATCCCGAAGAGTACCTATCATGGGCATTGAAACTTGACAAAATATTTCGTAGCATAACTACGACGAAGAGAAGAAGATCGCGATGGCATCCCTTGAGTTCCAAGACTATGTCCTCATTTGGTGGGAACAAGTCATCGAGGTCGTGAGGCACGAGGTGAACCGCCCATCACTACATGGGCGCAAATGAAGGATGTCATGAGAGCACGCTTCGTGCCTACCTACTACTACCACGACCTCTTCAAGAAACTTCAACTACTCAAGCAAGGAACCAAGAGCGTTGAAGAGTACTACAAGGAAATGGAGATTGCAATGATACGAGCCAATGGCATGGAAGATGATGAGAAAACTATGGCACGTTTCTTGAATGGACTCAATCACCTATCAAGAAGATCGCCGACTTCCAACCATACTCAAACCTCATCGACCTAGTGCATCAATCTACCAAAGCGGAACGCCAAGTGCAAGATGATTTCAAGTATGCCAAGTTCTCATCCAAGTCATACGGCTTCTCCAACACCCAAGCTTCAACGACTCCAACACCGTCTACCAAGCCTTCTACAAGCAACGTCGACAAGTCGAGTTACAAGAAAGCTTCGTCAACCCCAAGTCATCCTTCTACACCGAGCAAACTCAAGTCGAGAGCTTCATCATCATCTACCCCAACCGATGAGACCGTCAAGACGAGTTCCTTCAAATGCTTCACATGTGGAGACCGAGGCCACAAGTCCTTTGAGTGTACCAACAATGTGGTATGATGCTATGGCTATTGCTTACAAGCTTCTTTGCTCTTTCTCTTTTGATTAAAAGCTTTATTCCTTTTTTTGTGTATGGTCACTTTTGCACAATGCACAAAACAAGATAGCAATTGTGTATATGCGGGGACAAACTTGAGGTACACAAAATGATATGATACCAATATGATATGGTATGTATGCAATGTGATGCGGAGCATCCTACGGTCATCCCCATGGACCTACCATCATCTCACGAAATGCCAAGAGGACCTATAACTCGAGCTAGAGCTAGAGCTCTCAAGACCGAGGTGAGTTCTCTCCTTAGTGATATTACATATGATCCTCTCGAGACATAGCTACTACCTAAATCTAAGATGTTGTGCATGATTAGGTACCAAGAGGACCCTCCCGAAGATGCACGTGAAGACGGACAAGCCCCCAAGTTCATGGATGAAGAGAACTGACAGAAGGAGTCAAGAACAACTCCCAGTCCCCGGACATCCGGCCATGACCCTGGACATCCGGCCCCTGGAGGTGTCACCTGCAGCAACGGACCAGCGGCCAAGTCTATAGGGCCCGAACATCTGGCGTCCAGCCCGGACATCCGGCCCCGACCCGGAGATCCGGCCTCCTGCCCAGATATCCGGACACCACCTATCCAGAGGATAGAAGAGAAGCACCGTCAGCCCGGACATCCGGCCCGACGCCCGGACATCCGGCCCCATCTGTCTGTGCACAGTAAAGGGTCGAAGCCCATGTACCCTTTCGCCCCCTAGACTATATATACTCTCCTCCTACCAACGTTTTAGGGTTAGCGTTGTGATAGCTCATTTGAGAGATAGAGCCTCGCTCATCCATATCGGATCTACTCCTTGAGAGAGACCGCGGCCCTCTTCGGAGAAGATCCACTTGGATTCAAGACCTCCTCACGGAGAAGACCATCAAGACCTCCTCACGGAGAAGACCGGTTACCATTTGTATCGTCCCGTGTTGACTTTGGATCTTGTATCTCCTCTCATGTTTCGAGGATCTAGCACATGTGTGACTTAATCTTGTTGGTTTGAGTGTTTCTTTTTGTGCCCCTTTGTGATTACCCCCTCGTGTTTCCCCTCGTGTTCTTCATGTAAATTGCGGGATCCGCTCCTTTCGTGAAAGATCGGCATCTAGGGTTTCCACCCTACATCATCTTCATATCTAGAGCCACGTTGATCATGATTTCAGAGCCTCCCCGTTGTGTTTTCTAGCCTTGTTTTGAGGATGATAGAGGCGAAGGTGTCCCGATGTTTCGATGATATGGAGGCTATCGTTTTGTATGGGAGTCGACCTTGACGATCCGACTACGAACGTGCGAGACGCCGCGCCTTAGCAATCGCTAAACCAACTTCCGAGGGGTTATTTACCACGCCGGAGCACGATCAACCTGACCACAAAGGTTTGTTTCCTGCACACAAACAAAGAGCAAGCAAGAAACTAAGATTGCAATCTGGATTTTCCGAATATAATAGAAAAGATTTATTGATCAAGGTGGGGTTCTGTGACGCCTTTGTCCAGTCGTTGAACACAAACGAAGTACAGGAAGTTGCAGCTATGGAGAACTTTAATCTAAACAAAACCCAGAGTCTAAACGACGCCCTAAGGGCTGTATATATGGAGGAAGAGGGGGGGAATTTTGTGGCCCTTGGAGGAGGGGTCCGAAACCAACCCTAACTCTTGTTTCCCCACACATACGGACTCTAAAAATAGCCTATACTTAAGTATTTCGAAAATACATGGGCCTGGCCCAATAATAAGGTGACGCAGCACCTAGAATAGCCTCTGGACGAAATTTATGAAGTGGCATCTTGTATATTTCGTCCAAAGCTTCATGCACTTCTTATGGTGGCTTCAAAGTCCTGAAATCATCACTTGAACTCCGTTCTTGATCCCCTTGCGCATGCCATCATCTCCATGCTTGGTCTTGCTCCAGTGTTCATCCCTCTTATCCATTCCAGGCCCTTCATTTGTAAGCAAAATAATTGTATCCAATTTAGGTAGCATCATATTCTCATGAACATTAGAATCGTTACCGAGAAACGAAAGTACCTGATAATTCAATTGGCGTGCTGTAGGATCGAAAGTATGTCTAGAGGGGGGGTGATTAGACTACTTGACCAAATAAAAACTTAACCTTTTCCCAATTTTAGTTCTTGGAAGATTTTAGCTATTCTAGGACAAGTCAAGCAATCATCACACAATTCAAGCAAGCATGCAAAGAGTTTATGGGCAGCGGAAAGTAAAGCATGCAACTTGCGAGAATGTAAAGGGAAGGGTTTGGAGAATTCAAACGCTATTGGAGACACGGATGTTTTTCCCGTGGTTCGGATAGGTGGTGCTATCCTACATCCACGTTGATGGAGACTTCAACCCACGAAGGGTAACGGTTGCACGAGTCCACACAGGGCTCCACCCAAGGGCAATGGTTGCGCGAGTCCACGAAGGGCTCCACCCATGAAGGGTCCACGAAGAAGCAACCACCCACAAAGGGTCCACGAAGAAGCAACCTTGTCTATCCCACCATGGCCATCGCCCACGAAGGACTTGCCTCACTAGCGGTAGATCTTCACGAAGTAGGCGATCTCCTTGCCCTTACAAACTCCTTGGTTCAACTCCACAATCTTGTCGGAGGCTCCCAAGTGACACCTAGCCAATCTAGGAGACACCACTCTCCAAGAAGTAACAAATGGTGTGTAGGTAATGAACTCCTTGCTCTTGTGCTTCAAATGATAGTCTCCCCAACACTCAACTCTCTCTCATAGGATTTGGATTTGGTGGAAAGAAGATTTGAGTGGAAAGCAACTTGGGAAGGCTAGAGATCAATATTCATATGGTAGGAATGGAATGTCTTGGTCTCAACACATGAGTAGGTGGTTCTCTCTCAGAACAAATGAGTTGGAATGATGTGTGTGTTCTGATGGCTCTCTCTCTCTGAATGAGAAAGAGGTGGAGGGGTATATATAGCCTCCACACAAAATCCAACCGTTACACAGTTTTCCAATCTCGGTGGGACCGAATAAATAAACTCGGTCGGACCGAAAATGTAAACCTAGTGACCGTTAGGAATTTCGGTGGGACTGACATGTAACTCGGTAGGACCGATTCGGTTAGGGTTTGCGCATAACGTAATCTCGGTGAGACCGATTACACAAACTCGGTGAGACCGAATTTGGTAATTAGCTAACCAGAGAGTTGGTCAGGCAAACTCGGTGGGACCGATTTGCTCTTTCGGTGAGACCGAGTGGAACTCGGTGAGACCGAAAAGTTACAAAGGGGAAACACTGAGTTTACATTGCAATCTCGGTGGAACCGATTCGCTCTTTCGGTGGGACCGAAAAGTTATGAAAGGGAAACAGAGAGTTTGCAACCCCATCTCGGTGGGACCGAGATCCTTATCGGTAGAACCGAATTGCTAGGGTTTGGCAGTGGCTAATGACAAGTGAAACTCGGTGGCGCCGGATAGGAAGAATCGGTAGGACCGAGTTTGGCTTAGAGTTTAGGTCATATGTAGATATGGGAATGTAGTTGAGGGTTTTGGAGCATATCACTAAGCACATGAAGCAAGAGGCTCATTAAGCAACACCTCATCCCTCCTTAATAGTATTGGCTTTTCCTATGGACTCAATGTGATCTTGGATCACTAAAATATGAAATGAAGAGTCTTGAGCTTTTGAGCTTGAGCCAATCCATTGTCATTTGCATTTTGAGGGTTCCACTTTCATATCCATGCCATGCCAATCATTGAGCTTTCCTGAAATAATCATCTTGGAATAGCATTAGCTCAATGAGCTATATGTTGTTATGAATTACCAAAACCACCTAGGGATAGTTGCACTTTCACATCTCCCCCTTTTTGGTAATGATGACAACATATAGATCAAAGCTTCGACAAATGATAATAAGCATGAAATATATCGTCCGCTTGAGAAGTATTGTGAAGTAAGAGCTCCCTAAATTTGTGCATATTTAAAATTTGCTTTGGACTGGAAATGCACAAAGAGTTAGAGTCATGGGTTACTCTTCCATGTCACATACATCTTGGTGGAGCGCTTAAAATGATAAGAATGAAATACATGCACTCATCACCAAGAAAAGTGAATGATCACACAAGATAGATAAGATGATAATATTAAGCAAACATTAAGTGTAGCTTATGATCAAACACATGATCATTCAATGTCTCACATAATAAGTAGTATCTAAGCACTCAAAAAGCAAACAAGTTCAAAAAACCACCAAATAAAGCAAGAGAGAAAAGCAACACTCTCTCTCTCGAAGCCTATGATCTATACATCTTCTCCCCCTTTGGAAACAAGTTACCAAAAAGTTCCTAGAAAATGCATAGTGCTAAGTCGACGCTCAGGCTTGATCTTCAGGTGGTGGTGGAGTCCGATCACTCCAAGGACGAAGGCTTCTGTAGATGCTGAAGTAGTCGCTGGAGTTGGAGCTGAAGTAGATGCTGGAGCTGAGGCTGTAGCTGGTGCTGAAGTGGTGGCTCTGGTGTCAGCAACTGGCACGGCAGATGACCTCGGGCCTCGTGGCACTCTGGCAAAGGTATGAGTGGTAGTCCTGCCTCTCCTCTCCTGCATGTCCTCCTGGAGCTGCTCCACTGCAGACTGAACTTCCGTTACCTTGACATCCAGTCATAGAACTTCTGTTCCATGATTCTCTCTAGGCTCTGCTGATTCTGAGTGAGGGTGGCCAAGACTTTGCTCAATCCTCAGCGTGGATGCAATCAAGTAACCAAGCTGCTCTTGTTTGGTCTTCAAGAAGTATTCAGATGCCTCCTCTTGGGTAGGCATCTTGGCAGCTTTCTCCTTCCTCGCCTTCTCCTTCTTTGCAAATGCTTGGGCAGATGATGGCTCGTTCTTCAGTCATGACAACTTGATTGTCCTCGAAATCTGGACGGATGGGCAGGTGTTCCTTGTCCAATAGATATATGCCCGTGCCCATCTTGGAGTTGATGAGCTCCTGAATTTGAGGGGCATATCCGCAGCTCCTCTTCTGATCTGCTGCAGTCCTCTTGATTGTTTCCACTATGAGGCTCATCACCTTAAACTTCTGAGGCACATCAAACACATGTAGCAAGTTGATAGCATGCCTCTGATCATCTTGTGATCTCCAGACTTAGGCAATAAGGTGTGCCTTAGTATCCAATTGATCGTCGGGAGCCTGACAGAAGGTAATGCACAGAGCCAAACTTGAAGGTGTCAAGAGCTTCATTGGGAATTTCCTTGTACATATTGGACATGGAGTTATGGTCCATCTTCTTCTTGGCATAGATATCCAAGTCATCATCTTGCTCCTCTAGGGCATTTAATGATCTGTGCCCACTTAGCCACTGTGGATTGGTACCTTGTACCCTCAGACATCCATGTGATCCTCCCATCTGGATAAAAGTGTGCCGTGGAGTAGAATTGCATGATAAGTTCCTCATTCCACTTTGTGAGCTTCTGCCCAACAAAGTCAGCTGCTTCACAAGCATGAAAGTTGTCATATACTCCTGGGTAGTGTTCCTCCTTCTCCCTCATGTAGGTCCAGTCAACCCATCTCATGTCACAGACAATTGGCTTCTTATCTAGCAAAACAGTCTCATAGAAATCCTGCTGCTCCTTGATGTGAAACCTGTAGTCCATGGCAGTCCTTCTCCTTGAAGCATACGGGTCTGTTTCTCTCCATTTCCTCAACCCTGAATCTCTCCTGAGCTTCATATCCTCAGCCACAGGATGAGCATCGTTGTGGTCTGGGATCTTGGGCTTTAGCTTTCTCAGGACATTCTCCTCCTCATCCTCAGCAACCAGTCTCAGGCACTGGGGCCTTGTTCTTCTCAGCTGCAGGAATGCTCCTTGTATTTCTCTTAGGTTTTGGCTTGGAGGCAGCTTTGGGCTTAGATGTAGTAGCCCCTGACCTTATGGCATCACCCATCAGCTTGGGTGCCTTGGGTGCTGGTGCAGCTACCTCTTCTTCCTCTTCTTCTTCCATGATGGAAGCTTTTCCAAGCACTCTAGCCACAGTCTTCTTCACCCTCTCCTTTCTTTTCTTGCCCTTCAGCTGCAACTGGCTCTTGGGGAGTGGGCTTCTCAGTTGAGGCTCTTGCCTTTGACATGGGCTGCCTGCCTGCTGGCCTTTTGATTTTCAGACTGGCTTAGTGCCTTGAGCTGGCTCCAATCTCTTGGAAGTGGCCTCTTCCTCTGCCACATAGTCCTCATCTTCGGAATCTGAAGTCCTCTTCTTCCTTTGTCTCGTGCAGCCTTTGGCAAATTGCTAGGAGTGCTCTGCTGCCTTCATCAGATGAACTGGAGAGACTAGTGCCCTCACTCATCACTACTTGCTGCTCTGACATATTTTGGCTATCACTTTGATCAGACATGCTGCAAACTGATTGCTGACCCCTGTGAATAGATTATAGATGAGATAGAAAAGATGAGCATCACAAAATGCAGAGTATTGCAAAAGAATGATCCAAAAACTTAGTTTTAGTTTCCCACTGAAATCATCTCGGATCTACCGATTTTCAAACTCGGTGATACCGAAGCAGTTTTGGAACCTAAACTAGTGAACTCGGTAGGACCAAGTCACAGTTCGGTGGCACCGAGACTGCTAGGGTTTCACTGAGTTCAAAAATCGGTCACACCGATAAGTAATTCTCGGTCAGACCGAGTCTCACTTGTGCAATGGCAAGAGCCAAATCGGTGGGACCGAGTTTTTCAACTCGGTGGGTCCGAGATGGTTTCGGCGGAAACCTAACCCTAAAATTTTAGAATCAAACCTAATCTACGGGCGTTTTGACTGGATAGGAGTGTTTCAATCGTGGCAAGAATCATGAAGAACACAATGTGCTAGGAATTGGACGGGGAATAGCACTGTGATCAAGTCCATACCCTAGTTCGGTGGAGACTTGCTACGGCGGCAACGGCGGGGCAGAATTCCCGTTGTCGGCGACGGAGACCAGCGACTGGAGGCTGCTGGCGGCGAGAAGACGATCCGGAGACCACAAGGGCAGAGCAGGCTATCACGCGGGCGAAGGGGTTCGGAGAAATTTCCAAATTTTGCCCGTGACTACATATAGCCCGACCCTGTCGGTGTGACCGAGTGGAACAACTCGGTGGCACCGAGATTCATAACTGTGTGCAGTTACTGAAACTCGGTGTGATCGAAAGGTTCAAATCGGTTGCACCGAGATCAAAAACCTAGATCAACTTAATGATCTCGGTAGGACCGAAAGTGGAGTTTCGGTCAGACCGAGGATCATAAAGAGGTTTTGGAAGTTTAAGTCTATGACGAATCGGGCACTCCGAGCGCTCCTCACACAGAGTGGTTCGAATCTGACTTGATCAAATTTTGTGATGCAGCATGAATAGAGTTTGAGACGAGAAGAGCATAGATAGCTAGAAGAGGTTCTTAGGCATTCTTGTCCATCCACTTGGCAAAAGAAGATAAAACCAAACGATCAAAACAACAAGTGGATGTCCTCGAATGAGTAAAATGTGCAACCAGCATGCTCACACAATAAGATGGCAAATGAAATATGTGACAAGGCATGCACAACCAATTCTAGCATCTATCAAGCAATTTGCGATGACTAGGTCATCTATATATGAGTATATTGACTTAGGAGTCAAGTGAGAGCACTTGATCATAGGCCATACTCATCGTTTAAGCTCAAGTGGGGTTACCACTTTTACATAAAGCATTGTTTTGTTCACATCTTTAGAGTTGCTTTAGCTCAAGTCTTAGAGTAAAGCTCCCCCTAGATGTGATATCCCCCCTAAGAGGGATGAACTAACCTTGGGTTTTGTCGATGATGACTTCATGTAGATATTGAAGATGTGGATGCTCAATGTTGATGTAGATCACTTGGAGCTGTCCATTTGAGTGAATTGCACTTTCAATACCTACATGGGTTAGTCCCACAAGGAACAAACAAGGATATCCATAGACATAGAGTGATGCACACAAAAGATGATGTCCATGAAAACTTTTTAGGTTACCTTGTCCCTTGTTTTACCAACAAGAGGGTTTGTGGCTCCTTGAACTAGTGCAAGATGTGGAAGTTGATTGCACTTGTTCTTGCCAAAATGATAAGAGTGAAGTATGTTGGCGGAGTCACCCTCAAGAACTCTCTAGTTCTTCTTCTTTTGGATCCACATCATCTTGATGGGAATCCTTGGAGTTGTAGTCGTACTTGATGAAGTGGAACTTGAAGTAGTCTTGGGAATCCACTTGACTAAGGTCTTAGGAGCTTCTTCAAATGCATTAATTTCCTCTTGAAGCTTGTCCTTGCCTTTTTGCTCGTAGTCTTGTGGTGGAAGATCATCTTGAGCTTGTGCCCCCTTGAAAGAAGCATACTTTTCTTGTTGAGGGACAAACTTTGTCTTGGGGTATTGATCTTCTTCCCACTCAACTCCATTGGCATTGAACTTTCGTTCAAAACCAACACCTTGATTCTTCCGGTGCATTCCTTGCTTGCGCACAATTTCCTCGAATTGCTTACTCCCGGCAAGGCTTTTGTACACTCCTTTCTCTATAATTCCCTTCAATAAGCTATTTTCTTTCTCAAGTGTAACTTGACTAAGAGAATCATTAGTGGAATCAAGAGAACTACTAGAAGCAACAATATTGGATTTAACATGATCATTGTTACTGGTAGAGGAAGAATCTTTCTTGTTACTAGACTTGACTTGAGGCATGTAAGTAGATAAGAGTAAACGCTTGGCAATGTAAGAAGAACTTTTCTTGTGGAGATCATCATTGATTGCTTTTAAGAACTCATGCTCTTGCTCAAGATTGAGCTTCTCAAAGCGTAATTTCTCATGAGCTCTTATAAGTTCTCGATGATCTTCGAAGATGGTTTCATGAGCTAACTTAAGAGTATTTAGTTCTTTAGTTAGGGCCTCAATCTTCTCCTTATCATTGTCATTCGTTTTATCTTGATTAGCATGTTTAAATGACATTTCATCATAGTATTCATCACTAGAGTTATCACCAAGCAAATCATCACCTAACAAGTCATCTTCATTACTATTGAAATCAACATACTCGGGGTGTGTTACCTTAGGACCTTTGGCCATGAAGCATCTTCCAATTCCTTCATTTGGTGAGTCAAATATGTCGTAGGAGTTGGTTGACACAAGTGCTAGACCGGCAACACCTTCATCTTGAGTATCTTCGGAGCCGGAGTAATAACTTCTCTCGGAGTGGCTGTCGGAGTCGGAGCCGGATACCCATTCACCAACATGAGCTTGATGTCTTCTTCTTGTGTAGCTCCTTGATGATTTTTCCTTCCTTTCCGAATCCTTGCTTCTCCGTGAGTATCTTCATTCATAACGATCATCTCTACTCCTTCTCTCTCTTGGTGGTGATCCTTTGCTTCTTCTTTTTGGAGAATCTTCTCTTCTCTTGTAGGGAGCCGTACACTCATTGGAATAGTGTCCGGGTCTTCCACAATTGTAACAGTTTCGCTCTCGACTAGAAGATCTTTTGTCATTGTAGGACCTTGACTTGGAGCTTCTATCTTTGCTTCTACTCTTGTAGAACTTGTTGAAGTTCTTCACCATTAAGCTCAATTCTTCATTGAAGTCTTGTTTCTCACTTGATGATGTAGGGGCTTCACATGAGGCTTTATAGGCACCACTTGATTTGTTGTGAAGTTCCTATTTATCCTTAAGTGACATCTCATGAGCAACAATTCTTCCAATCACCTCCGTTGTCTTGAGATCTTTGTAATTGGGCATCATTTGGATCAATGTGCACACGGTATCATATTTTCCATCCAAGGCTCTTAGAATCTTCTTGATGATGAATTTGTCGGTCATCTCTTCACTTCCTAAGCCGGCAATCTCATTTGTGATGAGAGCAAGCCTAGAGTACATTTCGGCGACACCTTCACCATCCTTCATCTTGAACTTATCAAGTTGGCTTTGAAGCACATCCAACTTGGATTCCTTGACAGAGTCGGTACCTTCGTGCATATCAATCAAAGTGTCCCAAATTTCCTTTGCTTTCTCAAGGCGGCTGATTTTGTTGAATTTTATCCTTAAGTGACATCTCATGAGCAACAATTCTTCCAATCACCTCCGTTGTCTTGAGATCTTTGTAATTGGGCATCATTTGGATCAATGTGCACACGGTATCATATTTTCCATCCAAGGCTCTTAGAATCTTCTTGATGATGAATTTGTCGGTCATCTCTTCACTTCCTAAGCCGGCAATCTCATTTGTGATGAGAGCAAGCCTAGAGTACATTTCGGCGACACCTTCACCATCCTTCATCTTGAACTTATCAAGTTGGCTTTGAAGCACATCCAACTTGGATTCCTTGACGGAGTCGGTACCTTCGTGCATATCAATCAAAGTGTCCCAAATTTCCTTTGCATTCTCAAGGCGGCTGATTTTGTTGAATTCTTCGGGGCACAATCCGTTGAAGAGAATATCACAAGCTTGAGCATTGTATTGCAACATCTTCAACTCATCCGTGGTAGCTTCACGGTTTGGTTCTCTCCCATCAAAGAAGTCACCTTGCAAACCAACACACACAATAGCCCAAACGGCGGGGTTATGTCCAAGAATATGCATTTTCATTTTATGCTTCCAACTAGCAATATTGGTACCATCAAAGTAAGGACCTCTATGGTGATAATTTCCCTCGCTAGACGCCATACTCTCCTAGGTTGTGAAACCAAGGCTATGACCACCAAAAGCTATGGAGATCAAGCAAATGGAGACCAAAGCTCTGATACCACTTGTAGGATCAAAAGTATGTCTAGAGGGGGGGTGATTAGACTACTTGACCAAATAAAAACTTAACCTTTTCCCAATTTTAGTTCTTGGCAGATTTTAGCTAATTTAGGACAAGTCAAGCAATCATCACATAATTCAAGCAAGCATGCAAAGAGTATATAGGCAGCGGAAAGTAAACATGCAACTTGCGAGAATGTAAAGGGAAGGGTTTGGAAAATTCAAACGCTATTGGAGACATGGATGTTTTTCCCGTGGTTCGGATAGGTGGTGCTATCCTACATCCACGTTGATGGAGACTTCAACCCACGAAGGGTAACGGTTGCGCGAGTCCACACAGGGCTCCACCCAAGGGCAACGGTTACGCAAGTCCACATAGGGCTCCACCCACGAAGGGTCCATGAAGAAGCAACCACCCACAAAGGGTCCACGAAGAAGCAACCTTGTCTATCCCACCATGGCCATCGCCCACACAGGACTTGCCTCACTAGCGGTAGATCTTCACGAAGTAGGCGATCTCCTTGCCCTTACAAACTCCTTGGTTCAACTCCACAATCTTGTCGGAGGCTCCCAAGTGACACCTAGCCAATCTAGGAGACACCACTCTCCAAGAAGTAACAAATGGTGTGTAGGTAATGAACTCCTTGCTCTTGTGCTTTAAAATGATAGTCTCCCCAACACTCAACTCTCTCTCATAGGATTTGGATTTGGTGGAAAGAGGGTTTGAGTGGAAAGCAACTTGGGAAGGCTAGAGATCAAGATTCATATGGTAGGAATGGAATGTCTTGGTCTCAACACATGAGTAGGTGGTTCTTTCTCAGAACATATGAGTTGGAATGATGTGTGTGTTCTGATGGCTCTCTCTCTCTCATGAGAAGAAGGTGGAGGGGTATATATATAGCCTCCACACAAAATCCAACCATTACACAGTTTTCCAATCTTGATGGGACCGAATCAATAAGCTTGGTCGGACCGAAAATGTAAACCTAGTGCCGTTAGTGATTTTCGGTGGGACTGACATGCAACTCGGTAGGACCGATATGGTTAGGGTTTGGGCATAATGTAATCTCGGTGAGACCGATTACACAAACTCGGTGAGACCGAATTTGGTAATTAGCTAACCAGAGAGTTGGTCAGGCAAACTCGGTGGGACCGATTTGCTCTTTCGGTGAACCGAGTGGAACTCGGTGAGACCGAAAAGTTACAAAGGGGAAACACTGAGTTTACATTGCAATCTCGGTGGGACCGATTCGCTCTTTCGGTGGGACCAAAAAGTTACGAAAGGGAAACAGAGAGTTTGCAACCCCATCTCGGTGAGACCGAGATCCCTATCGGTAGGACCAAATTGCTAGGGTTTGGTAGTGGCTAATGACAAGTGAAACTCGGTGGCGCCGGATAGGAAGAATCGGTAGGACCAAGTTTGGCTTAGGGTTTAGGTCATATGTGGATATGGGAAAGTAGTTGAGGGTTTTGGAGCATATCACTAAGCACATGAAGCAAGAGGCTCATTAAGCAACACCCCATCCCTCCTTGATAGTATTGGCTTTTCCTAAAGACTCAATGTGATCTTGGATCACTAAAATATAAAATGAAGAGTCTTGAGCTTTTGAGCTTGAGCCAGTCCTTTGTCCTTAGCATTTTGAGGGTTCCACTTTCACATCCATGCCATGCCAATCATTGAGCTTTCCTGAAATAATCATCTTGGAATAGTATTAGCTCAATGAGCTATATGTTGTTATGAATTACCAAAATCACCTAGGGATAGTTGCACTTTCAATCTCCCCCTTTTTGGTAATTTTGATGGGTTTTGATGATGTTACTTAATTGGGATTGAGAATGCTGTCAACCATTCTCAATGTTTCAGAACCACCATGATAGTAATTAAATTTATTCCTTTGTAGTAGTGAAAAAGGGAAAAATTGGCTTTATGCAAAACAGTAACCATAGAGCTTTCCACCAGCCAAATATGCATATAGTATAGTTGTTGCATTCCATTACTCTCTATGTGTTACCTTGCCAGCATATTCCATGTGCTGACCCGTTTTCGGGCTGCAACGTTAATGTTGCAGACTTTTCAGACGACGATTAAGAAGTTTTAGGTCGTGGTTCTAAACTCAGTGATGCCGTTGGAGTTGATGGACTCACTTATCTTCCAAGCCTTCCGCTGTTATCGTCACTAGATGGCCTTAAGACATATTTATTGTTTTAAGTTCTCTTTTGAGACACTCGATGTAATAAGTGTGTGATTGCTACTCTGCTATAAATCCTCCGAGTACTGTGTGGTGTCAGCATTACTGATCCAGGGATGACACCGGAGCACAGAGATCAGACTGTTTGAGGTCTGGTCGCTACAGAGCTGGCTCTTCCAAGTCGAACAAAGGCTCAACCCAGAGAGATCAGTCATGAGCGGTGAAGCTTACTATATACGAACCAGGCTAGAGAGTGATTGGAGGTGGAGTTGGCGTCGGAGGGTCTATTCTCATGGGAGGTTGGTGCTGGGGCGTTGTAGCGACCAGACCTCAAACAGTCTGATCTCTGTGCTCCGGTGTCATCCTTGGATCAGTAATGCTAACACCACACAGTACTCGGAGGATTTATAGCAGAGTAGCAATCACACACTTATTACATCGAGTGTCTCAAAAGAGAACTTATTACAATAAATATGGCTTAAGGCCATCTAGTGACGATAACAGCGGAAAGCTTGGAAGATAAGTGAGTCCATCAACTCCAACGGCATCACTGAGTTTAGAACCACGACCTAAAACTTCTTAATCGTCGTCTGAAAAGTCTGCAACATTAACGTTGCAGCCCGAAAACGGGTCAGCACATGGAATATGCTCGCAAGGTAACACATAGAGAGTAATGGAATGCAACAACTATACTATATGCATATTTGGCTGGTGGAAAGCTCTATGGTTACTGTTTTTGCGTAAAGCCAATTTTTCCCTACTTCAAAGGAATAACATTAATTACTATCATGGTGGTTCTGAAACATTGAGAATGGTTGACAGCATTCTCAATCCCAATTAAGTAACATCATCAAAACCCATCAAAATTACCAAAAAGGGGGAGATTGAAAGTGCAACTATCCCTAGGTGATTTTGGTAATTCATAACAACATATAGCTCATTGAGCTAATACTATTCCAAGATGATTATTTCAGGAAAGCTCAATGATTGGCATGGCATGGATGTGAAAGTGGAACCCTCAAAATGCTAAGGACAAAGGACTGGCTCAAGCTCAAAAGCTCAAGACTCTTCATTTTATATTTTAGTGATCCAAGATCACATTGAGTCTTTAGGAAAAGCCAATACTATCAAGGAGGGATGAGGTGTTGCTTAATGAGCCTCTTGCTTCATGTGCTTAGTGATATGCTCCAAAACCCTCAACTACTTTCCCATATCCACATATGACCTAAACCCTAAGCCAAACTCGGTCCTACCGATTCTTCCTATCCGGCGCCACCGAGTTTCACTTGTCATTAGCCACTGCCAAACCCTAGCAATTTGGTCCTACCGATAGGGATCTCGGTCTCACCGAGATGGGGTTGCAAACTCTCTGTTTCCCTTTCGTAACTTTTTGGTCCCACCGAAAGAGCGAATCGGTCCCACCGAGATTGCAATGTAAACTCAGTGTTTCCCCTTTGTAACTTTTCGGTCTCACCGAGTTCCACTCGGTCTCACCGAAAGAGCAAATCGGTCCCACCGAGTTTGCCTGACCAACTCTCTGGTTAGCTAATTACCAAATTCGGTCTCACCGAGTTTGTGTAATCGGTCTCACCGAGATTACATTATGCCCAAACCCTAACCGTATCGGTCCTACCGAGTTGCATGTCAGTCCCACCGAAAATCACTAACGGTCACTAGGTTTACATTTTCGGTCCGACCGAGCTTATTGATTCGGTCCCACCGAGATTGGAAAACCGTATAACGGTTGGATTTTGTGTGGAGGCTATATATACCCCTCCACCTTCTTCTCATTCGATGAGAGAGCCATCAGAACACACACACCATTCCAACTCATATGTTCTGAGAGAGAACCACCTACTCATGTGTTGAGACCAAGACATTCCATTCCTACCATATGAATCTTGATCTCTAGCCTTCCCAAGTTGCTTTCCACTCAAACCCTCTTTCCACCAAATCCAAATCCTATGAGAGAGAGTTGAGTGTTGGGGAGACTATCATTTTAAAGCACAAGAGCAAGGAGTTCATTACCTACACACCATTTGTTACTTCTTGGAGAGTGGTGTCTCCTAGATTGGCTAGGTGTCACTTGGGAGCCTCCGACAAGATTGTGGAGTTGAACCAAGGAGTTTGTAAGGGCAAGGAGATCGCCTACTTCGTGAAGATCTACCGCTAGTGAGGCAAGTCCTGTGTGGGCGATGGCCATGGTGGGATAGACAAGGTTGCTTCTTCGTGGACCCTTTGTGGGTGGTTGCTTCTTCATGGACCCTTCGTGGGTGGAGCCCTATGTGGACTCGCGTAACCGTTGCCCTTGGGTGGAGCCCTGTGTGGACTCGCGCAACCGTTACCCTTCGTGGGTTGAAGTCTCCATCAACGTGGATGTAGGATAGCACCACCTATCCGAACCACGGGAAAAACATCCATGTCTCCAATAGCGTTTGAATTTTCCAAACCCTTCCCTTTACATTCTCGCAAGTTGCATGCTTTACTTTCCGCTGCCTATATACTCTTTGCATGCTTGCTTGAATTATGTGATGATTGCTTGACTTGTCCTAAATTAGCTAAAATCTGCCAAGAACTAAAATTGGGAAAAGGTTAAGTTTTTATTTGGTCAAGTAGTCTAATCACCCCCCCTCTAGACATACTTTTGATCCTACAAGTGGTATCAGAGCTTTGGTCTCCATTTGCTTGATCTCCATAGCTTTTGGTGGTCATAGCCTTGGTTTCACAACCTAGGAGAGTATGGCGTCTAGCGAGGGAAATTATCACCATAGAGGTCCTTACTTTGATGGTACCAATATTGCTAGTTGGAAGCATAAAATGAAAATGCATATTCTTGGACATAACCCCGCCGTTTGGGCTATTGTGTGTGTTGGTTTGCAAGGTGACTTCTTTGATGGGAGAGAACCAAACCGTGAAGCTACCACGGATGAGTTGAAGATGTTGCAATACAATGCTCAAGCTTGTGATATTCTCTTCAACGGATTGTGCCCCGAAGAATTCAACAAAATCAGCCGCCTTGAGAATGCAAAGGAAATTTGGGACACTTTGATTGATATGCACGAAGGTACCGACTCTGTCAAGGAATCCAAGTTGGATGTGCTTCAAAGCCAACTTGATAAGTTCAAGATGAAGGATGGTGAAGGTGTCGCCGAAATGTACTCTAGGCTTGCTCTCATCACAAATGAGATTGCCGGCTTAGGAAGTGAAGAGATGACCGACAAATTCATCATCAAGAAGATTCTAAGAGCCTTGGATGGAAAATATGATACCGTGTGCACATTGATCCAAATGATGCCCAATTACAAAGATCTCAAGACAACGGAGGTGATTGGAAGAATTGTTGCTCATGAGATGTCACTTAAGGATAAATAGGAACTTCACAACAAATCAAGTGGTGCCTATAAAGCCTCATGTGAAGCCCCTACATCATCAAGTGAGAAACAAGACTTCAATGAAGAATTGAGCTTAATGGTGAAGAACTTCAACAAGTTCTACAAGAGTAGAAGCAAAGATAGAAGCTCCAAGTCAAGGTCCTACAATGACAAAAGATCTTCTAGTCGAGAGCGAAACTGTTACAATTGTGGAAGACCCGGACACTATTCCAATGAGTGTACGGCTCCCTACAAGAGAAGAGAAGATTCTCCAAAAAGAAGAAGCAAAGGATCACCACCAAGAGAGAGAAGGAGTAGAGATGATCGTTATGAATGAAGATACTCACGGAGAAGCAAGGATTCGGAAAGGAAGGAAAAATCATCAAGGAGCTACACAAGAAGAAGACATCAAGCTCATGTTGGTGAATGGGTATCCGGCTCCGACTCCGACAGCCACTCCGAGAGAAGTTATTACTCCGGCTCCGAAGATACTCAAGATGAAGGTGTTGCCGGTCTAGCACTTGTGTCAACCAACTCCTACGACATATTTGACTCACCAAATGAAGGAATTGGAAGATGCTTCATGGCCAAAGGTCCTAAGGTAACACACCCCGAGTATGTTGATTTCAATAGTAATGAAGATGACTTGTTAGGTGATGATTTGCTTGGTGATAACTCTAGTGATGAATACTATGATGAAATGTCATTTAAACATGCTAATCAAGATAAAACGAATGACAATGATAAGGAGAAGATTGAGGCCCTAACTAAAGAACTAAATACTCTTAAGTTAGCTCATGAAACCATCTTCGAAGATCATCGAGAACTTATAAGAGCTCATGAGAAATTACGCTTTGAGAAGCTCAATCTTGAGCAAGAGCATGAGTTCTTAAAAGCAATCAATGATGATCTCCACAAGAAAAGTTCTTCTTACATTGCCAAGCGTTTACTCTTATCTACTTACATGCCTCAAGTCAAGTCTAGTAACAAGAAAGATTCTTCCTCTACCAGTAACAATGATCATGTTAAATCCAATATTGTTGCTTCTAGTAGTTCTCTTGATTCCACTAATGATTCTCTTAGTCAAGTTACACTTGAGAAAGAAAATAGCTTATTGAAGGGAATTATAGAGAAAGGAGTGTACAAAAGCCTTGCCGGGAGTAAGCAATTCGAGGAAATTGTGCGCAAGCAAGGAATGCACCGGAAGAATCAAGGTGTTGGTTTTGAACGAAAGTTCAATGCCAATGGAGTTGAGTGGGAAGAAGATCAATACCCCAAGACAAAGTTTGTCCCTCAACAAGAAAAGTATGCTTCTTTCAAGGGGGCACAAGCTCAAGATGATCTTCCACCACAAGACTACGAGCAAAAAGGCAAGGACAAGCTTCAAGAGGAAATTAATGCATTTGAAGAAGCTCCTAAGACCTTAGTCAAGTGGATTCCCAAGACTACTTCAAGTTCCACTTCATCAAGTACGACTACAACTCCAAGGATTCCCATCAAGATGATGTGGATCCAAAAGAAGAAGAACTAGAGAGTTCTTGAGGGTGACTCCGCCAACATACTTCACTCTTATCATTTTGGCAAGAACAAGTGCAATCAACTTCCACATCTTGCACTAGTTCAAGGAGCCACAAACCCTCTTGTTGGTAAAACAAGGGACAAGGTAACCTAAAAAGTTTTCATGGACATCATCTTTTGTGTGCATCACTCTATGTCTATGGATATCCTTGTTTGTTCCTTGTGGGACTAACCCATGTAGGTATTGAAAGTGCAATTCACTCAAATGGACAGCTCCAAGTGATCTACATCAACATTGAGCATCCACATCTTCAATATCTACATGAAGTCATCATCGACAAAACCCAAGGTTAGTTCATCCCTCTTAGGGGGGATATCACATCTAGGGGGAGCTTTACTCTAAGACTTGAGCTAAAGCAACTCTAAAGATGTGAACAAAACAATGCTTTATGTAAAAGTGGTAACCCCACTTGAGCTTAAACGATGAGTATGGCCTATGATCAAGTGCTCTCACTTGACTCCTAAGTCAATATACTCATATATAGATGACCTAGTCATCGCAAATTGCTTGATAGATGCTAGAATTGGTTGTGCATGCCTTGTCACATATTTCATTTGCCATCTTATTGTGTGAGCATGCTGGTTGCACATTTTACTCATTCGAGGACATCCACTTGTTGTTTTGATCGTTTGGTTTTATCTTCTTTTGCCAAGTGGATGGACAAGAATGCCTAAGAACCTCTTCTAGCTATCTATGCTCTTCTCGTCTCAAACTCTATTCATGCTGCATCACAAAATTTGATCAAGTCAGATTCGAACCACTCTGTGTGAGGAGCGCTCGGAGTGCCCGATTCGTCATAGACTTAAACTTCCAAAACCTCTTTATGATCCTCGGTCTGACCGAAACTCCACTTTCGGTCCTACCGAGATCATTAAGTTGATCTAGGTTTTTGATCTCGGTGCAACCGATTTGAACCTTTCGATCACACCGAGTTTCAGTAACTGCACACAGTTATGAATCTCGGTGCCACCGAGTTGTTCCACTCGGTCACACCGACAGGGTCGGGCTATATGTAGTCACGGGCAAAATTTGGAAATTTCTCCGAACCCCTTCGCCCGCGTGATAGCCTGCTCTGCCCTTGTGGTCTCCGGATCGTCTTCTCGCCGCCAGCAGCCTCCAGTCGCTGGTCTCCGTCGCCGACAACGGGAATTCTGCCCCGCCGTTGCCGCCGTAGCAAGTCTCCACCGAACTAGGGTATGGACTTGATCACAGTGCTATTCCCCGTCCAATTCCTAGCACATTGTGTTCTTCATGATTCTTGCCACGATTGAAACACTCCTATCCAGTCAAAACGCCCGTAGATTAGGTTTGATTCTAAAATTTTAGGGTTAGGTTTCCGCCGAAACCATCTCGGACCCACCGAGTTGAAAAACTCGGTCCCACCGATTTGGCTCTTGCCATTGCACAAGTGAGACTCGGTCTGACCGAGAATTACTTATCGGTGTGACCGATTTTTGAACTCAGTGAAACCCTAGCAGTCTCGGTGCCACCGAACTGTGACTTGGTCCTACCGAGTTCACTAGTTTAGGTTCCAAAACTGCTTCGGTATCACCGAGTTTGAAAATCGGTAGATCCGAGATGATTTCAGTGGGAAACTAAAACTAAGTTTTTGGATCATTCTTTTGCAAAAATACTCTGCATTTTGTGATGCTCATCTTTTCTATCTCATCTATAATCTATCCACAGGGTCAGCAGTCAGTTTGCAGCATGTCTGATCAAAGTGATAGCCAAAACATGTCAGAGCAGCAAGTAGTGATGAGTGAGGGCACTAGTCCCTCCAGTTCATCTGATGAAGGCAGCAGGAGCACTCCTAGCAATTTGCCAAAGGCTGCCACGAGACAAAGGAAGAAGAGGACTTCAGATTCCGAAGATGAGGACTATGTGGCAGAGGAAGAGGCCACTTCCAAGAGAATTGAGCCAGCTCAAGGCACTAAGCCAGGTCTGAAAATCAAAAGGCCAGCTGGCAGGCAGCCCATGTCAAAGGCAAGAGCCTCAACTGAGAAGCCCACTCCCCAAGAGCCAGTTGCAGCTGAGGGAAAGAAAAGAAAGGAGAGGGTGAAGAAGACTGTGGCTAGAGTGCTTGGAAAAGCTTCCATCATGGAAGAATAAGAGGAAGAAGAGGTAGCTGCACCAGCACCCAAGGCACCCAAGCTGATGGGTGATGCCACAAGGTCAGGGGCTACTACATCTCAGCCCAAAGCTGCCTCCAAGCCAAAACCTAAGAGAAATACAAGGAGCATTCCTGCAGCTGAGAAGAACAAGGCCCCAGTGCCTGAGACTGTTGCTGAGGATGAGGAGGAGAATGTCCTGAGAAAGCTAAAGCCCAAGATCCCAGACCACAACGATGCTCATCCTGTGGCTGAGGATATGAAGCTCAGGAGAGATTCAGGGTTGAGGAAATGGAGAGAAACAGACCCGTATGCTTCAAGGAGAAGGACTGCCGTGGACTACAGGTTTCACACCAAGGAGCAGCAGGATTTCTATGAGACTGTTTTGCTAGATAAGAAGCCAATTGTCTGTGACATGAGATGGGTTGACTGGACCTACATGAGGGAGAAGGAGGAACACTACCCAGGAGTATATGACAGCTTTCATGCTTGTGGAGTAGCTGACTTTGTTGGGCAGAAGCTCACAAAGTGGAATGAGGAACTTATCATGCAATTCTACTCCACGGCACACTTTTATCCAGATGGGAGGATCACATGGATGTCTGAGGGTACAAGGTACCAATCCACAGTGGCTAAGTGGGCACAGATCATTAATGCCCTAGAGGAGCAAGATGATGACTTGGATATCTATGCCAAGAAGAAGATGGACCATAACTCCATGTCCAATATGTACAAGGAAATTCCCAATGAAGCTCTTGACACCTTCAAGTTTGGCTCTGTGCATTACCTTCTGTCAGGGCTCCCGACGATCAATTGGATACTAAGGCACACCTTATAACCTAAGTCTGGAGATCACAAGATGATCAGAGGCCATGCTATCAACTTGCTACATGTGTTTGATGTGCCTCAGAAGTTTAAGGTGATGAGCCTCATAGTGGAAACTATCAAGAGGACTGCAGCAGATCAGAAGAGGAGCTGCGGATATGCCCCTCAGATTCAGGAGCTCATCAACTCCAAGATGGGCACGGGCATATATCTATTGGACAAGGAACACCTGCCCATCCGTCCAGATTTCGAGGACAATCAAGTTGTCATGACTGAGAACGAGCCATCATCTGCCCAAGCATTTGCAAAGAAGGAGAAGGCGAGGAAGGAGAAAGCTGCCAAGATGCCTACCCAAGAGGAGGCATCTGAATACTTCTTGAAGACCAAACAAGAGCAGCTTGGTTACTTGATTGCATCCACGCTGAGGATTGAGCAAAGTCTGGCCACTCTCACTCAGAATCAGCAGAGCCTAGAGAGAATCATGGAACAGAAGTTCTATGACTTGGATGTCAAGGTAACAGAAGTTCAGTCTGCAGTGGAGCAGCTCCAGGAGGACATGCAGGAGAGGAGAGGCAGGACTACCACTCATACCTTTGCCAGAGTGCCACGAGGCCCGAGGTCATCTGCCGTGCCAGTTGCTGACACCAGAGCCACCACTTCAGCACCAGCTACAGCCTCAGTTTCACCAGCTCCAGCATCTACTTCAGCTCCAACTCCAGCGACTACTTCAGCATCTACAGAAGCCTTCGTCCTTGGAGTGATCCGGACTCCACCACCACCTGAAGATCAAGCCTGAGCGTCGATCTAGTGCTATGCATTTTCTAGGAACTTTTTGGTAACTTGTTTCCAAAGGGGGAGAAGATGTATAGATCATCGGCTTCGAGAGAGAGAGTGTTGCTTTTCTCTCTTGCTTTATTTGGTGATTTTTCGAACTTGTTTGCTTTTGAGTGCCTGAGATACTACGTCATTATTTGTGAGACATTGATGATCATGTGTTTGATCATAAGCTACACTTAATGTTTGCTTAATATTATCATCTTATCTATCTTGTGTGATCATTCACTTTTCTTGGTGATGAGTGCATGTATTTCATTCTTATCATTTTAAGCGCTCCACCAAGATGTATGTGACATGGAAGAGTAACCCATGACTCTAACTCTTTGTGCATTTCCAGTCCAAAGCAAATTTTAAATATGCACAAATTTAGGGGGAGCTCTTACTTATCACATACTTCTCAAAGCGACGATATATTTCATGCTTATTATCATTTGTCGAAGCTTTGATCTATATGTTGAATTACCAAAAAGGGGGAGATTGAAAGTGCAACTATCCCTAGGTGGTTTTGGTAATTCATAACAACATATAGCTCATTGAGCTAATACTATTCCAAGATGATTATTTCAGGAAAGCTCAATGATTGGCATGGCATGGATGTGAAAGTGGAACCCTCAAAATGCTAAGGACAAAGGATTGGCTCAAGCTCAAAAGCTCAAGACTCTTCATTTTATATTTTAGTGATCCAAGATCACATTGAGTCTTTAGGAAAAGCCAATACTATCAAGGAGGGATGAGGTGTTGCTTAATGAGCCTCTTGCTTCATGTGCTTAGTGATATGCTCCAAAAACCCTCAACTACTTTCCCATATCCACATATGACCTAAACCCTAAGCCAAACTCGGTCCTACCGATTCTTCCTATCCGGCGCCACCGAGTTTCACTTGTCATTAAGCCACTACCAAACCCTAGCAATTCGGTTCTACCGATAGGGATCTCGGTCTCACCGAGATGGGGTTGGCAAACTCTCTGTTTCCCTTTCGTAACTTTTCGGTCCCACCGAAAGAGCGAATCGGTCCCACCAGAGATTGCAATGTAAACTCAGTGTTTTCCCCTTTGTAACTTTTCGGTCTCCCGAGTTCCACTCGGTCTCAGCAACATTAACGTTGCAGCCCGAAAACGGGTCAGCACATGGAATATGCTCGCAAGGTAACACATAGAGAGTAATGGAATGCAACAACTATACTATATGCATATTTGGCTGGTGGAAAGCTCTATGGTTACTGTTTTTGCGTAAAGCCAATTTTTCCCTACTTCAAAGGAATAACATTAATTACTATCATGGTGGTTCTGAAACATTGAGAATGGTTGACAGCATTCTCAATCCCAATTAAGTAACATCATCAAAACCCATCAAAATTACCAAAAAGGGGGAGATTGAAAGTGCAACTATCCCTAGGTGATTTTGGTAATTCATAACAACATATAGCTCATTGAGCTAATACTATTCCAAGATGATTATTTCAGGAAAGCTCAATGATTGGCATGGCATGGATGTGAAAGTGGAACCCTCAAAATGCTAAGGACAAAGGACTGGCTCAAGCTCAAAAGCTCAAGACTCTTCATTTTATATTTTAGTGATCCAAGATCACATTGAGTCTTTAGGAAAAGCCAATACTATCAAGGAGGGATGAGGTGTTGCTTAATGAGCCTCTTGCTTCATGTGCTTAGTGATATGCTCCAAAACCCTCAACTACTTTCCCATATCCACATATGACCTAAACCCTAAGCCAAACTCGGTCCTACCGATTCTTCCTATCCGGCGCCACCGAGTTTCACTTGTCATTAGCCACTGCCAAACCCTAGCAATTTGGTCCTACCGATAGGGATCTCGGTCTCACCGAGATGGGGTTGCAAACTCTCTGTTTCCCTTTCGTAACTTTTTGGTCCCACCGAAAGAGCGAATCGGTCCCACCGAGATTGCAATGTAAACTCAGTGTTTCCCCTTTGTAACTTTTCGGTCTCACCGAGTTCCACTCGGTCTCACCGAAAGAGCAAATCGGTCCCACCGAGTTTGCCTGACCAACTCTCTGGTTAGCTAATTACCAAATTCGGTCTCACCGAGTTTGTGTAATCGGTCTCACCGAGATTACATTATGCCCAAACCCTAACCGTATCGGTCCTACCGAGTTGCATGTCAGTCCCACCGAAAATCACTAACGGTCACTAGGTTTACATTTTCGGTCCGACCGAGCTTATTGATTCGGTCCCACCGAGATTGGAAAACTGTGTAACGGTTGGATTTTGTGTGGAGGCTATATATACCCCTCCACCTTCTTCTCATTCGATGAGAGAGTCATCAGAACACACACACCATTCCAACTCATATGTTCTGAGAGAGAACCACCTACTCATGTGTTGAGACCAAGACATTCCATTCCTACCATATGAATCTTGATCTCTAGCCTTCCCAAGTTGCTTTCCACTCAAACCCTCTTTCCACCAAATCCAAATCCTATGAGAGAGAGTTGAGTGTTGGGGAGACTATCATTTTAAAGCACAAGAGCAAGGAGTTCATTACCTACACACCATTTGTTACTTCTTGGAGAGTGGTGTCTCCTAGATTGGCTAGGTGTCACTTGGGAGCCTCCGACAAGATTGTGGAGTTGAACCAAGGAGTTTGTAAGGGCAAGGAGATCACCTACTTCGTGAAGATCTACCGCTAGTGAGGCAAGTCCTGTGTGGGCGATGGCCATGGTGGGATAGACAAGGTTGCTTCTTCGTGGACCCTTTGTGGGTGGTTGCTTCTTCGTGGACCCTTCGTGGGTGGAGCCCTATGTGGACTCGCGCAACCGTTGCCCTTGGGTGGAGCCCTGTGTGGACTCGCGCAACCGTTACCCTTCGTGGGTTGAAGTCTCCATCAACGTGGATGTAGGATAGCACCACCTATCCGAACCACGGGAAAAACATCCGTGTCTCCAATAGCGTTTGAATTCTCCAAACCCTTCCCTTTACATTCTCGCAAGTTGCATGCTTTACTTTCCGCTGCCTATATACTCTTTGCATGCTTGCTTGAATTATGTGATGATTGCTTGACTTGTCCTAAATTAGCTAAAATCTGCCAAGAACTAAAATTGGGAAAAGGTTAAGTTTTTATTTGGTCAAGTAGTCTAATCCCCCCCCCTCTAGACATACTTTCGATCCTACAAACCACGACCTAAAATTCCTAAATCGTCGTCTGAAAAGTCCGCAACATTAACGTTGCAGCCCAAAAACGGGTCAGCACATGGAATATGCTAGCAAGGTAACACATAGAGAGTAATGGAATGCAACAGCTATACTATATGCATATTTGGCTGGTGGAAAGCTCTATGGTTACTGTTTTTGCGTAAAGCCAATTTTTCCCTACTTCAAAGGAATAACATTAATTACTATCGTGGTGGTTGTGAAACATTGAGAATGGTTGACAGCATTCTCAATCCCAATTAAGTAACATCATTAAAACCCATCAAAATTAATTTAGAGTAACATGTTGAGATTCACATAAAAATCCAAGTACCAGATACTCAAGATGTCCATAACCGGGGACACGGCTAATCATGATTAGTTTATACACTCTACAGAGGTTTTCGCACTTTTCCCCACAAGACTCGATCGCCTCCGTTGGTTTCTCACACTGCAGGGTGTTTGAGAAGACGGATGACCGAGACATAGTCTTTCAGAAGCGCTAGCACCTTACATGTGGGTAGACTGGTACACCTACTTTCCCCTACATCTGCTAGTCTACCCGTAAGAGTTCGCACAACTTAGTCAACTATGCCAGAGCCCATAATGGCTTGTGGCTGCACACGGAAGTTTCTAGTATGAATATTCTCATGATCCCTTTGGGCCTGGGTGGCGGTCCAAATAAAACAGGCAAGTCCTGGTAACCCCAGGTGCCTCAATCCACCCAGATGTGTGTTAGGTTGCCACCTTAGATAAACCCTTAATTATCAGTCTCACATCTGTCATGGATATCACTCAGCCAATCCACGTCTACTAGCATAGCATGGCATAATGAGCAAACGTAGAAGTAACTCCCAAAGGTTTAATAATAAACAGGTAATAGGTACTACCTCATCTACTTCCCATCCCACAATTTAATTAGATCCTAATCATGCAATGTGTGAGGATTGATCTAATGCAATAAAACTGGTTTGTAGAAAAGGTATGATCAAAGTGTTACTTGCCTTGCTGATGATCCGCGTAACCTAGAGATTCGAAGTAACAGGCGGCGCACTCCGGGTATTCTATCGCAGACAAACAACAAGCATACAATAAGTACTCATCTAATGCACAGGTAAAACTCAAATAAAAGATCTAACCAGAAAGTTCAACTTAAGAACCCTGGTTGGCAAAAAGAATCAAATCGAACGAAGCGAAAGAAATCCAACGGCGAAAAAAACAACTTCGTTCTAGTAATCTGGATCTAGGGCAAATTTTACAGTAGCAAAAACATGTAAGTTGATTATTCGGAAATAGGGTTTCAAGACGAAACTCCAGGTGCTTGAATCGCCTGATTCCGATAAACGAGCGAAAAGTTATACTAAAATGAAAATCGGATCAGAAATCGTGATTAGAAAATAACCGCGGAAAATCCGACGAAAAAGGAAAAACGACGAACAGTTTTTTTTATAAAAAAAACAGCACGGAAAACGAGGCGGCGGCGAACCTCGAAAGGCGCGCGGCTGCGGCGGCGGCGGCTAAAGGCGGCGGCGGCGGGGCTGGGGCTAGGGTTAGGATTTGCTGGCGGCGGCTGTTGGGCTATTTGGGCCCCGGGGTGGCGGCTTATATAGTCTAGGCCAGCGGAGTCCAGGCCGAATACGGCCCGTAGTCGGTTCGCGTTTTTTTTTAAATTTCGCTCGGAAGAAAAATAAAAAGAAATACTAAACGGACTCCAAAAATCACGAAATAAATTTTGCCGGGTTCCTAAAATCAAGCCCGATAAAGTGAACATTTATCTGGGCCCAAACTACAACTTTGAAAAACGCGCATTTTTCCTAAATTCAAATAAAAATACCGAAAAACTCCGAAATATTTGATTTTTTTATTAAATCCTCAATATTTCTATATTTTGGGAAAGTCATTTTATTCCCTCTCTCATATTTTTTTAATAGAAATAATTGATGATAAAATAAATAAAATCAAATGATCCTGCTTACATAATTTGAGAAAACTCAAATATGTAAATAACGAAATCCCCAACTCTCTCCGTGCGTCCTTGAGTTGCTTAGGATTTTCTAGGATCAAAACCAAAAGAAAAATAAAATATGATATGCATGATGACCTAATGTATAACATTCCAAATTGAAAATTTGGGATGTTACAAACCTACCGCCCTTAAGATGAATCTCGCCCTCGAGATTCGGGTTGGCTAGAAAATAGGTGAGGGTGGTCTTTGAGCAAATCTTCCTCTCGCTCCCAGGTGGCTTCATCCTCCGTGTGGTGGCTCCACTGAACTTTGCAAAACTTGATAACCTTGCTACGAGTAACTCGGCTGTAAAACTCGAGAATCTTGACTGGTTTCTCCTCATAGGTCAAATTGTTGTCCAATTGAATTGCTTCCAATGGCACTGTGTCTCTTAAAGGTATGTCAGCCATCTCTGCGTGACACTTCTTCAACTGAGAAACGTGGAACACATCATGCACTCCTGCCAATCCTTCTGGCAATTTCAACTTGTAGGCCACTTCTCCCATACGCTCCAAAACTCGATATGGTCCTACAAATCGTGGCGCTAACTTCCCCTTAACTCCAAAGCGCTTAATCCCTCGAAGTGGGGATACTCGAAGATAAGCTCCATCTCCGACTTCGTA
This sequence comes from Triticum urartu, assembly GCF_003073215.2. Classification (NCBI taxonomy): domain Eukaryota; kingdom Viridiplantae; phylum Streptophyta; class Magnoliopsida; order Poales; family Poaceae; genus Triticum; species Triticum urartu. The sequence continues at coordinate 284,548,353 of NC_053023.1, read as the reverse complement.
AATTGTCTCCTTGCGTTTAGAATCTGCGTAGCTCTTCTGTCTGGACTGGGCTACCTTGAGCCTATCGCGAATCAACTTCACCTTCTGTTCAGACTCTTTAATCAGATCTGGTCCAAACAACTGGCGGTCTCCAACTTCGTCCCATGACAACGGTGTCCTACACCTCCTTCCGTACAAAGCTTCGAAAGGTGCCATCTTCAAACTGGTCTGATAGCTATTATTGTAAGAAAACTCTGCATATGGCAAATTATCGTCCCAACTAGATCCATAATCTAGTGCACAAGCTCTCAGCATATCCTCCAAAATCTGATTGACTCTCTCAGTCTGTCCATCTGTCTGCGGGTGAAAAGCTGTACTAAACTCTAGCCTAGTACCCAAAGTCTCATGCAACTGCTTCCAGAACTTTGAGGTAAACTGGGTTCCTCTATCTGATACGATACTCCTCGGAACTCCATGCAAACATACGATCCTGGTCATGTATATCTTTACCAACTTAGCACTGGTGTAAGTGGTCTTTACTGGGATGAAATGAGCTACTTTCGTCAATCGATCGACTACAACCCAAATCGAGTCATAGCCTGAACGAGTCCTGGGCAATCCCGTGATAAAATCCATGCCTAGCTTATCCCACTTCCATTCAGGTATCGGCAATGGTTGCAACAATCCTGCTGGCTTCTGATGCTCTGCCTTTACTCTCTGACATACATCACAAACTGCTACATACTCCGCAATATCCTTCTTCATTCCGGTCCACCAGAAAATATTCTTCAAATCCAAATACATCTTGGTATTTCCTGGGTGAATCGAATATGGTGAATCATGTGCCTCTTGCAGAATCAACTTCCTGATCTCCGGGTCATTGGGCACGTAAACACGGTCTTCAAACCATAGGCTGTCGTGCTCATCCTCACGAAATCCTTTGGCTTGTCCTTTGCTCAGTTTCTCCTTTATAGCGGCAATCTCTTTGTCAGTTGTCTGAGCTTCTTTGATTCTATCCATCAAAGTTGACTGAATTTCTAGTGCTGCTACATAGCCTCTCGGAACTATTTCCAAACATAGTTCACAAAGATTATCTGCTAACTCCTTGGGTATTTCTCCCGTCATTAACGTATTGACACGGCTCTTGCGGCTTAATGCATCAGCTACTACATTAGCTTTTCCGGGATGATAATGCAACTTCATATCATAATCCTTGATGAGCTCCAACCATCTCCTTTGTCTGAGGTTCAACTCCTTCTGCGTGAAAATGTACTTCAAACTCTTATGATCCGTGTACACCTCAAAATGATTTCCGATGAGGAAATGTCTCCATGTCTTCAATGCATGCACTACGGCTGCTAACTCCAAATCATGCGTGGCATAATTCAATTCGTCGGGCTTCAGTTGTCATGAAGTGTACGAAACAACTCTTCCTTCCTGCATAAGCACTGCTCCAAGTCCTCGACGTGAAGCGTCGCAATACACCTCATAATCCTTCGTTTGATCTGGCAAAATCAATACTGGTGAGGTAACCAAACATTTCTTCAACTCCTGGAAACTTGCCTCACACTCCTCAGTCCATTTGAACTTAGTATCCTTCTTCAACAACTCCGTCATAGGCTTCGCAATCCTTGAGAAATTCTCAATAAATCTCCGGTAGTATCCTGCGAGTCCAAGAAAACTCCGGATCTCTCCAACTGTTGTTGGTGCTTCCCACTTGGTCACGGTTTCAACTTTAACGGGATCTACTGATATACCTTTTTCAGATATAACATGTCCGAGGAATCCTACTTCCTTCAACCAAAATTCACATTTGCTGAACTTGGCATATAATTGGTGTTCTCTGAGCTTTCCAAGTACCAAACGCAAATGCTCCTTATGCTCCTCTTCATTCTTCGAATATACCAGGATATCATCAATGCACACTACGACGAACTTATCCAAAAACTCCATAAACACTTTGTTCATCATGTTCATAAAATAGGCAGGCGCGTTAGTCAGACCAAATGACATAACGGTATACTCATACAGTCCATATCTTGTGGTGAATGCTGTCTTAGGTATATCTTGTTCTCAAATCTTCAACTGGTGGTATCCTGATCGCAAATCGATCTTGGAAAACACTTTAGCTCCTTGCAATCGATCAAACAGATCGTTGATCATTGGTAGTGGGTACTTGTTCTTGATCGTTACTTCATTCAATCCTCGATAATCAACAACCATCCTTAACGATCCATCCTTCTTCTCCACTAGAAGTACTAGTGATCCCCAAGGCAAAGAACTTGGGCGAAGATATCCCTTATCCAGTAACTCCTTAATCTGCTTCTTAATTTCCACCAAATCTTTTGCTGGCATCCTATATGGTCTCTTCGATATTGGCCTAGTGCCTGGCAAAAGCTCAATCAAAAACTCAATGTCTCTATCCGGTGGCATGCCTGGCAACTCTTCGGGGAATACATCAGGAAAATCCTTTACCACTGGTACTTCCTCTTGCACAACTCCTGATAAAGAATTTACTTGTGTCCTTTTTGGCGCATGTCGGGATACATACTTGATCCTTCTTCCTTCTGGCGTTGTGAGCAAAATTGTCTTACTGGCGCAATCGATGTTTCCTCCATACATCGACAGCCAATCCATACCAAGTATCACATCCAGACATTGGGATTCCAAAATAATTAAATCCGTTGGGAAAACATGCCTTCCTATACTTAATGGCACTTGAAAACATCCTTGACTGGCCATGTACTCCGCTCCCGGTGAGCTTACTAGCATAGGTGTTTTAAGAATCCTAGTGGGCAAACTATACTTTTCCACAAATCCCCTTGATACGTATGAATGCGATGCACCAGTATCAAAAAGAACGAGTGCAGTAAATGACTTAACCAAAAACTTACCTATTACTGCATCGGGCTGAGCTTCAACCTCCTCCACGCTAACGTGGTTCACCTGTCCCCTATTGAAAGGTTTCGGCTTCTTTCCAGGACTTCCATTTCCGTTTTGTCCTTCAGGACAGTCATTTGCATAATGTCCTGGCTCCGAACACTTATAGCAAGTGACGTGGCTCAAGTCCTTCTTGGCTGGGGTTGATGGGGTGCTGTGGTTCTGGCCATTGCTTCCTCCATTCCCATTACCATTCTTGGTGCCATTGTGGTTGTGCGAGCTACCTACTCCATGGGTATGCTGAAAATGTCCTCCTGGTCTAGGGGTAAAACGAGGCTTCTGCTGAGCTCCTGAATTATACTTTCCTTGTCCATACTTCCTCTTGCAGTTCTCAATTTGCTGCTGCTTCCCTTCAATCATAAGAGCACGATCTACCAACTCCTGGTAGTTGTTGAAGGTGGCTACCATCAACTGCATACTCAACTCATCATTCAGTCCTTCTAGGAATTTCTCCTGCTTAGCTGCATCCGTAGCGACGTCATCTGGGCCATAACGTGCTAGCTTACTAAACTCCTCCACATACTGGCCAACTGTCCGTCCTCCTTGGCGCAAGTTACTAAACTCACGCTTCTTCATGGCCATTGCTCCTGCTGAAACATGGGCAGTACGAAAAGCCTGCTGAAACTGGTCCCATGTGACAGTGTCGACTGGGAAGGTGGCTGTGAAGTTCTCCCACCAAGATGCTGCGGGTCCTTCTAACTGATGTGCGGCAAACTTCACCTTCTCCACATCTGTGCATCCTGCTGTGGTCAACTCCCTAGCTATCTTGCGGAGCCAATCATCTGCTACTATCGGTTCGGTGCTACTAGAAAACACCGGCAGATTCAGCCTAAGAAAACGGGCTAAGTGGTCAACAGGTGGTGGTGGTGGTGGGTTGTTGTTGTTGTTCCCTTGGTTCTGATTCTGAACTAGCAACTGCATCAAGGTGTTCTGCTGTTGGATCAACTGGGTGAGCTCCGGCGGAAAGGCAAATCCAGGGTCACGTCTCGGAGGCATCTGAGGGTTTAGAAAAGATGAGATATAAGAATAGAGGGGGTCTAAAGGGAAACACTACCCATATGCACATGAGGCAAAAGCACACAATTTCACTTCAATCAATCAAACAAAGGCATACAATTGATCTAGCTATCGCAAAGTGCTCGGACTACTATATTTACATGGTGGACTACTACTACTGATGAGGTGGTCTACTAGAAATATTCTACGGTTGTAGACTCCATGATATATGCTCCTGCTTCATCAACGTAGTCATCATTGCTACTATCTTGTTCCGAGTCGGTGCCGTCAATGATGATGTAGTCTTCCGGGCTAATCTCCTTGGGTTCTTCGTCTTCATCTACTGGTGTCGGGCCTCCCATAAATATGCCAATCTTCTTTGTTAGGTCGGCATTCTTATCCACCAATACTTCAATTTCTTCTTCATAATCTTCGCGTGTAGCCTTGAGTTCTTCCTCTAGTTCCTTGATTCTAGTCTTAGCCTTCTTCAGATCTATCATGTCGGCGCACATCTGATTCTCCTGTCGTCGAATGTGCTGGTTTAACTCCTGAATAAAAGCTGCAATTGATCTATCTTTCCTGGTGCTGATCATCTCCCAGTGTTCATCTCGGCGCCCACAAATCTGGTAGATAGTATCCTTAAGATCCTTGCGGTAGACTTCTCCAATGCGTCCCATGGTGATGTGAGCTGCCATACTCTTTCCTAGACTCCAAGTTGGTGCATCAAAAGAAAACTCTATGGGCTCAGTGACTGACATGAACGTCCTTCCTGGAACTTGAACTTGAATCATCCAGCGCTCTTCTTTAGGTAAAGTGGCATTGTAGGTTCCCGTGAAGCTTGGTACTCCTATGTTCAGATATCTAGTGACTTCCTTCAAGTGGCGTCCAAAGGGTGTATCTTCATCCGGTTGTGTGAACTTGTTCCTTGCATCCGCCATCCTAAAGAGTAGAAAAGATGAGAAGTCAGAAGAGAAGAGAGTGATCTAGGTCTTTAGCCTAGTGGTTGTGTCCTACAGTCAGCGTGTGCTCTGATACCATCTCTGTAGCGACCAGACCTCAAACAGTCTGATCTCTGTGCTCCGGTGTCATCCTTGGATCAGTAATGCTAACACCACACAGTACTCGGAGGATTTATAGCAGAGTAGCAATCACACACTTATTACATCGAGTGTCTCAAAAGAGAACTTATTACAATAAATATGGCTTAAGGCCATCTAGTGACGATAACAGCGGAAAGCTTGGAAGATAAGTGAGTCCATCAACTCCAACGGCATCACTGAGTTTAGAACCACGACCTAAAACTTCTTAATCGTCGTCTGAAAAGTCTGCAACATTAACGTTGCAGCCCGAAAACGGGTCAGCACATGGAATATGCTCGCAAGGTAACACATAGAGAGTAATGGAATGCAACAACTATACTATATGCATATTTGGCTGGTGGAAAGCTCTATGGTTACTGTTTTTGCGTAAAGCCAATTTTTCCCTACTTCAAAGGAATAACATTAATTACTATCATGGTGGTTCTGAAACATTGAGAATGGTTGACAGCATTCTCAATCCCAATTAAGTAACATCATCAAAACCCATCAAAATTACATTTAGAGTAACATGTTGAGATTCACATGATAATCCAGTACTAGATACTCAAGATGTCCATAACCGGGGACACGGCTAACCATGATTAGTTTACACTCTGCAGAGGTTTGCGCACTTTTCCCACAAGACTCGATCGCCTCCGTTGTTTTCTCGCACTACAGGTGTTTGAGAAGACGGATGACCGAGACATAGTCTTTCAGAAGCGCTAGCACCTTACGATCGGGTAGACCGTACACCTACTTTCCCCTACATCTGCTAGTCTACCACGTAAGAGTTCGCACAACTTAGTCAACTATGCCAGAGCCCATAATGGCTTGTGGCTGCACACGGAAGTTTCTAGTATGAATAATCTCATGATCCCTTTGGCCTGGGTGGCGGTCCAAAAAAACAGGCAAGTCCTGGTAACCCCAGGTGCCTCAATCCACCCAGATGTGTGTTAGGTTGCCACCTTAGATAAACCCTTAATTATCAATCTCACATCTGTCATGGATATCACTCACCCAATCCACGTCTACTAGCATAGCATGGCATAATGAGCAAACGTAGAAGTAACTCCCAAAGGTTTGATAATAAACAGGTAATAAGGTACTACCTCATCTACTTCCCATCCCACAATTTAATTAGATCCTAATCATGCAATGTGTGAGGATTGATCTAATGCAATAAAACTGGGTTGTAGAAAAGGTATGATCAAAGTGTTACTTGCCTTGCTGATGATCCGCGTAACCTAGAGATTCGAAGTAATAGGCGGCGCACTCCGGATATTCTATCGCAGACAAACAACAAGCATACAATAACTACTCATCTAATGCACAGGTAAAACTCAAATAAAAGATCTAACCAGAAAGTTCAACTTAAGAACCCTGGTTGGCAAAAAGAATCAAATCGAACGAAGCGAAAGAAATCCAACGGCGAAAAAAACAACTTCGTTCTAGTAATATGGATCTAGGGCAAATTTTACAGTAGCAAAAACATGTTTAAGTTGATTATTCGGAAAGAGGGTTTCAAGACGAAACTCCAGGCGCTTGAATCGCCTGATTCCGATAAATGAGCGAAAAGTTATACTAAAATGAAAATCGGATCAGAAATCGTGATCAGAAAATAACCGTGGAAAATCCGACGAAAAAGGAAAAACGACGAACAGAATTTAAAAAAAAACAGCACGGAAAACGAGGCGGCGGCGAACCTCGAAAGGCGCGCGGCTCCGGCGGGCGGCGGCGGCGGCTAAAGGCAGCGGCGGCGGCGGGGCTGGGGCTAGGGTTTGCTGGCGGCGGCTGTTGGGCTATTCGGGCCCCGGGGTGGCGGCTTATATAGTCTAGGCCGGCGGAGTCCAGGCCGAATACGGCCCGTAGTCGGTTCACGTTTTTTTTAAATTCCGCTCGAAAGAAAAATAAAAAGAAATACTAAACGGACTCCAAAAATCACGAAATAAATTTTGCCGGGTTCCTAAAATCAAGCCCGATAAAGTGAATATTTATCTGGGCCCAAACTACAACTTTGAAAAATGCGCATTTTTCCTAAATTCAAATAAAAATACCGAAAAACTCCGAAATAAATCTTATTTGATTTTTTTTATTAAATCCTCAATATTTCTATATTTTGGGAAAGTCATTTTATTCCCTCTCTCATATTTTTGTAATAGAAATAATTGATGATAAAATAAATAAAATCAAATGATCCTGTTTACATAATTTGAGAAAACTCAAATATGTAAATAACGAAATCCCCAACTCTCTCCATGGGTCCTTGAGTTGCTTAGGATTTTCTAGGATCAAAACCAAAAGCAAAATAAAATATGATATGCATGATGACGTAATGTATAACATTCCAAATTGAAAATTTGGGATGTTACACAGTCCTAGACTAGCTTAGATGATTCCAAAGCACTCACACGGCCATACTATCCTTTGGTCAGATGACCACAGATGATGTTCTTGGCAGTGGAGTCCAGTTGAACGAACTTCTTGACATCAGCAGCAGTGACACCTTCACCAGCCCTGGGAACGCCATTCTTGACGACATACCATAGGTCGACATCAATGACTTCAAGATGCATGCGCATCTTATTCTTCCAGTAGGGATATTCAGTTCCATCGAAGACTGGGAACGCAGCGGAGACTTTGATTATCCCTGCAGTCGACATAGCTAAAACTCTAGGTGGTTAAACCGAATCACACAGAACAAGGGAGTACCTTGCTCTGATACCAATTGAAAGTGCTAGTGATCGACTAGAGGGGGTGAATAGGCGATTTTTATGAAAGTCTTCAAAAGATGGAAGTTTCAAAGACAAATGGTAAAAATAAACCTATTACCATGCAGCGGAAGGTAGACTACACTAAGCAAGCCATAGTCAAGTATTCAACGAAATGAAAGCACGAAGATTAATAGCAGCTAGGCAGTATAGAATAGGATGGAAGATAGTATGAAGCCAATGAAAACAAGCAGTCACTCAGTGAAGACAAAAGATAATGCAATCATACAATGACTTCACCAGGGCCAACCGTAAGTAAAGGAATGGGAAGGATGAAACCAGTGAATCGTTGAAGACAATGATTTGTTGGACCAGTTCCAGTTGTTGTGACAACTGTACGTCTGGTTAGGGAGGCTGAGATTCAACTCAGAAGACCGTGTCTTCACCTTATTCCCCTTGAGCTAAGGACACCCAGTCCTCGCCCAATCACTCTGGTAAGTCTTCAAGGTAGACTTCCAAACCTTCACAGACTTCGTTCACCGGCGATCCACAATGACTCTTGGATGCTCAGAATGCGACGCCTAACCGGTTGGAGGATTCACAGTCCTCAAGTGTAATAAGTCTTCAGATCACACACACAAGAAGACTTAAGTGATGCCTAACAATCTTGGCTCTGGGTGTTTAGGGCTTTATCCTCGCAGGAATTTTCTCTCAAAGGTTTCGAGGTGGGTTGCTCTCAAATGACAGAAATCCATGCACTAACTTCGAGCAGCCAACCGTTTATGGTTGTAGGGGGTGGGCTATTTATAGCCACTAGGCAACCCGACCTGATTTGTCCGAAATGACCCTGGGTCACTAAGGAACTGAAACGTGTTCCAACGGTCATATTTCAAACACACACAACAACTTTACTTGGGCTACAAGCAAAGCTGACTTATCCAGCTCTGGATAAGATTTGCTCTCATTGTCTTCGCTCGAAGACATATGATTTTTGGTTAAGCATCACTTCAGTCATTTTGACTGGTTCACTTGGACCCCACTTAACAGTACGGTGGTTCCTATGACTCATCAAAGAAGAAAAAGTACGACGAAACTGCTAAGTCTTCGCGCTCCATAGTCTTCACGCGATGTCTTCTCTTGTCATAGTCTTCAATGTGAATGTCTTCACATACCACCTTTGACTTTAGTGTCTTCATACATTTTTAGGGGTCATCTCTGGTAGGAAAATCGAATTAATGAGGGACTTCTACGTGTGTTATCCTGCAATTCTCACAAACACATTAGTCCCTTAACCAGGTTTGTCGTCAATACTCCAAAACCAACTAGGGGTGGCACTAGATGCACTTACAATTTATCGTCGTTGTAAGGGAAGAGGACATTTTGCGAGAGAATGCAAATCTCAGTGTGTGATGATTGCTACTGAGGATGGTGGGTATGAGTCCGCTAGTGACTATGATGAGGAGACTTTGGCTCTTATTACACATGAAGAACACGGTGGAGATGATTCTGATCATGAGACACAATACATGGCTCCTGAAGACGCTGACAGGTATGAATGTTTAGTTGCTCAACGTGTTTTCAGTGTGCAGGTCACACAAGCTGAGAAAAATCAGAGGCATAATCTGTTCCATACAAAGGGGGTTGTGAAGGAACGTTCTGTTCGCGTCATCATAGATGGAGGGAGCTGCAATAACTTGCTAGCATGGAGATGGTGGAGAAGCTTTCTCTCACCACAAGACCACATCTGCATCCTTACTATACCAATGGTTCAACAACAACGGCAAGGTTAAGGTAACACATACTGTTCGTGTGCATTTTAGTATCTCTACATATGCTGATTTTGTTGATTGTGACGTGGTACCCATGCAAGCATGTTCCTTATTACTTGGTAGACCATGGCAATTTGATAAAAATTCTGTACACCATGGTAGAAACAATCAGTATACTCTTGTTCATAAGGATAAACATATTACTTTGCTTCCTATGTCTCTTGATTCTATTTTGAAAGATGATATTAATAGAGCTAGTAAAGCAAAATAGGAGCAGAATAAGAGTGAAAATTAGATTGTGGCAAAAGAATTTGAGCAACAAATGAAGCCTAATAATAAACCATCTAGTGTTGCTTCTGAAATTAAATTGAAAAGTGCATGTTTACTTGCCACCAAATCTGATATTGATGAGCTCGATTTCAGCAAATTTGTTTGCTATGCATTTGTGTGCAAAGAGGCATTATTTTCATTTGAGGATGTGCCTTCCTCTTTGCCTCCTGCTGTTACTAACATTTTGCAGGAGTTTGCCGACGTATTTCCACAAGACGTGCCACCGAGATTACCACCTATTCGAGGGATTGAGCATCAAATTGACTTAATTCCCGATGCATCGCTTCCTAACCGTGCACCATACCGTACCAATCCAGAGGAGACGAAGGATATTATGTGTCAAGTACAAGAGCTGCTCGATAAAGGTTATATACGCGAATCCCTTAGTCCTTGTGTTGTTCCTGTTATACTAGTGCCAAAAAAGGATGGTACATCGCGTATGTGTGTTGATTGTAGAGGCATTAATAATATCGCTATTCGTTATCGTCACCCTATTCCTAGGCTAGATGATATGCTTGATGAACTGAGTGGCTTTACAATATTCTCCAAAGTTGATTTCATAGTGGATAGCATAAAATTTGTATGAAATTGGGAGATGAATGGAAAACATCATTTAAAACTAAGGTTGGACTATATGAGTGGTTAGTCATGCCTTTTGGGTTAACTAATGCACCTAGTACTTTCATGAGATTAATGAATGAAGTTTTATGTGCTTTCATTGGACGATTTGTGGTAGTTTACTTTGATGATATATTGATTTATAGCAGATCTTTGGAGGAACATTTGGAACATTTATGTGCTATTTTTATTGCTCTATGTGATGCACGTTTGTTTGGTAACCTTGGAAAGTGCACCTTTTGCAATGACCGAGTGTCTTTTCGTGGCTATGTTGTTACTCCACAGGGAATTGAAGTTGATAAAGCCAAGATTGAAGCTATTGAGAGTTGGCTGCAGCCCAAAACGATCACGCAAGTGAGGAGTTTTCTTGGCCTCGCTGGGTTCTATAGGTGTTTTGTGAGAGATTTCAGCACCATTGCTGCTCCTCTCAATGAGCTTACAAAGAAGGATGTGCCTTTTGTTTGGGGTACCGCACAGGAAGAAGCCTTCACGGTATTGAAAGATAAGTTGACACATGCTCCTTTACTCCAACTTCCTGATTTTAATAAGACTTTTGAGCTTGAATGTGATGCTAGTGGAATTGGATTAGGAGGTGTGTTACTACAAGATGGTAAGCACATTGCATACTTTTCTAAAAAATTGAGTGGGCCTAGTCTAAACTATTCTACTTATGATAAAGAATTATATGCTCTTATTCGGACTTTAGAGACATGGCAGCATTATTTATGGACCAAAGAATTTGTTATACATTCTGATCATGAATCATTGAAACATATTAGGAGTCAAGAAAAACTGAACCGTAGACATGCTAAATGGGTTGAACTCATTGGGACTTTCCCTTATGTCATTAAACACAAGAAGGGTAAATAAAATGTTATTGCTGATGCATTGTCTCGTCGTTATACTATGCTTTCACAACTTGACTTTAAAATATTTTGTTTGGAGACCATCAAAGATCAATATGTGCATGATGCTGAATTTAAAGATGTATTGCAGAATTGTAAAGAAGGGAGAACTTGGAACAAGTTCATCGTTAATGATGGATTTGTGTTTCGTGCTAACAAGCTATGCATGCCAGCTAGCTCCGTTCGTATTTTCTTGTTGCAGGAAGCACATGGAGGAGGATTAATGGGACATTTTGGCGTCAAGAAGACGGAAGGACGTACTTGCTACACATTTCTTTTGGCCAAAGATGAGACGGGATGTAGAGCGTTATGTTGCTTGCTGCACTACATGTCAAAATGCTAAGTCACGACTCAATCCTCATGGTTTATATATGCCTTTGCCTGTACCTATTGTTCCTTGGGAGGATATATCTATGGACTTTGTTTTAGGTTTACCTCGAACAAAGAAGGGGAGGGATAGCATATTTGTTGTCGTGGATAGATTTTTAAAAATGCCACACTTTATACCATGTCATAAAAGCGATGATGTTGTTAATGTTGCTGATTTGTTCTTTCGTGAAATTATAAGCTTGCATGGTGTGCCAAATACTATTGTTTCAGATCGTGATACTAAATTTATTAGCCACTTTTTGGAGATGTTTATGGGCTAAGTTGGATACTAAACTGCTTTTTAGTACTACTTGTCACCCCCAAACTGATGGACAATCGGAAGTAGTCAATAGAACATTGTCTACTATGCTTAGGGCTGTTTTGAAGAATAATAAGAAAATGTGGGAAGAATGCTTGCCTCATATTGAATTTGCTTTTAATCGTTCATTTCATTCTACTACTAAGATGTGCCTGTTGAAACTGTGTATGGTTTCCTACCACGTGCACCTATTGATTTGTTATCTCTTCCATCTTCGGAGAAGGTTAATTCTGATGCTAAAGAACGTGCTGAATTGATTTTAAAAATGCATGAGTTAACTATGAAAACATTGAGCGTATGAATGCTAAATATAAACTTGCTGGAGAGAAGGGTAGAGAACATGTTGTGTTTGCACCTGGAGATCTTGTTTGGTTACATTTGCACAAGGATAGGTTTCCTAATTTGCGCAAATCAAAGCTAATGCCACGTGCTGATGGTCCTTTTAGGTGTTAGAGAAAATAAATGATAATGCATATAAACTTGAGCTGCCTGCAGATTTTAGGGTTAGTCCCACTTTGAACTTGCAGATTTGAAGCCTTATTTGGGTGAGGAAGATGAGCTTCTGTCGCGGATGACTTCATTTCAAGAAGGGGAGGATGATGAGGACATTAATACCATTGTTACACCCACATGCCCTGCTGCTATACATGCTGGACCAATTACTAGAGCTCGCGCACGCCAATTAAATTATCAGGTACTTTTGTTTCTTGGTAATGATTCTAATGTTCCTAAGAATATGATGCTGCCTAAATTGGATACATTTGTTTTGCTTACAAATGAAGGGCCTGGCATGGATAAGAGGGATGAACACTGGAGCAAGACCAAGCATGGAGATGATGGCATGCGCAAGGGGATCAAGAACGGAGTTACAAGTGATGATTTCAGGAATTTGAAGCCACCATAAGGAATGCATGAAGCCTTGGACGAAATATACAAGATGCTACTTCATAAATTTCGTCTAGAGGCTATTCTAGGTGTTGCCTCACCTTATTATTGGGCCAGGCCCATGTATTTTCGAAATACTTAAGTATAGGCTATTTTTAGAGTCCGTATGTGTGGGAAAACAAGAGATAGGGTTAGTTTCGGACCCCTCCTCCAAGGGCCACGAAATTCCCCCCTCTTCCTCCATATATACATCCCTTAGGGCATCGTTTAGACTTTGGGTTTTGTTTAGATTAAAAGTTCGCCATAGCTGCAACTTCGCGTACTTCGTTTGTGTTCAACGACCAGACAAAGACGTCACAGAACCCCACCTTCATCAATAAACCTTTCCTCTTATATTTGCAATATCCATATTGCAATTTTAATTTCTTGCTTGTTCTTCGTTGCTTACAGGAAATAGACCCTCGTGGTCAGGTTGATCGTGCTTCAGCGTGGTCAATAACCTCTCAGAGTTGGTTTAGCGATTTCTAAGGCGCGACGTCCTCACACGTTCATAGTCGGATCGTCAAAGTCGACTTCCACCAAAACGATAGCCACCATCTCATCGAAAGATCGGGACCCTCGCCTCTATCAAAGATGGTCATGATCTCGTACCTGAGGGAGAGCCCTACCATTGCCATTATTTGCATGTGGACGACCTGGTGGTTTTTGTGCTGGTGGTTGCACGTAGTTCTGATTTTGATCAACCTCATCCTCGTAATATCCCGCATAATCATCCTCCTCCGCATCAGCAGCAGGAGCCACTGAAGTATCAACAGCAGCACCAACAGTTTGGCCAGGCGCAAGAGGGACACGGCTCGCTCGGCGGAGGGCTGTTTCGCGACGTGGAGGTAGTCGTGGTTGTTAGAGGTGCGTTAGGTGCAGCCGGTGGTGGTGGTGGAAGACACGCGAGCAATTCATTAAACTTTTAATCAAGCTTTGTTTCAAACGTCTTCTCCATGCCATCTACCTTCTCCATGGCTTTTCTAATCTGTTTAGCACATCTTGCACCTGTCCACTCATCATTTGCTGAAATTTGTCATGCAACTCCTTATTCGTCATGTTCTCCCAGTCAGTCTCGTCAGCTTGTGATCCTGCCATGGTTAGCAGCAATAGAAACACACAAGAATATGATCCTACAGACTACTAACAAGAGGTGGTGGTGGGTGTCACAAATCCGTCAAGCAAATCTCAAATTCTTACCAGTTCTTACCCAACAGCAGGCGGTGATCGGCAACCGTCGTAGTCAAAACTCTCAAAGCTTGGATAGAGCGATTACCAGGGAGAGCCAAATGCACGACGTAGAGGTATGTGGAGCTGGGAAGGCTTATAATATGGTAGCAAAAAGAGTCAGCAATAATCAATTCAAAGATGCAAAGTTGAATAAATGCTCAACCATGGTACTGTGCTGGTCCTTGGCTAGACCGTGCTAGAGACGCGAGCCTAGAAGACTAACAAAATCACGACTCTGCACGTAAACAAGGGAGGAGCACGCTCTGAATTTTTTTTCACTTTTTTTGCACTTTTTCCCTCTTTTTTTGCTCCGCAACAAATTTTTTTCGAAAAATTCTACAAATGATCTAAAAACTGCCTAGCCAGAATTTTCCGACTATATTTTTTTTGAAACTGGAACTCTTTTTTTAGACTGGAACTATTTTTCTACTCCAGGTAGCATGGAAGTTAGGGAGTCCGACTTGGTCACGACTCGAAGTATCACATGATCTGGAAACCGAAAACAAAGCAACAAATACTGGACTCGGACTGGTGGCGGAGATGTATCTGGTGGAAAGTCAGACTAGTGGCGGATATATGTAGGTCGGTGGAACACGGACTGGTGGCGAATCTGTGATGGAGGTGGACTCGGATTATCGTGATGGCGGTGGATATGTGTTATATGGCAGCGGTGATGACGATGGTGATATATGGGAGCGGTGATGACGATGGTGGTATATGGCAGCAGTGACAATGATGGTGGTATATGGCAGCGGTGACGATGATGATGCAGTGGCGGCGTGTCAACTTGTGAACAGAACTCGAAACTCTAAAGGACTAGACACTAAGACCAGCAACTAGACACGACCATGCAACCGCAAATTCAACAATGCAAAACCCTAAAAAGATTATGCAAAGGCTCGGATTGGTTCGGATATGATGAACTAACCCTAATTTTTTTTGGCTTTTTCGTGGACTGTAGGTATGAAGAATAGACTCGATCTAAACTATGAAAAACCATAAAATCTCACAGAGCAACCTGGAAATCTGATACCACTTGATATAGGGGAAGGTGTCCTGTCTTTCGATGAGATGGTGGCTATCGTTTTGGTGGAAGTCGACTTTGACGATCCGACTAGGAACGTGCGAGGATGTCGCGCCTTAGCAATTGCTAAACCAACTTCGAGAGGTTATTGACCATGCCGGAGCATGATCAACCTGACCACGAAGGTCTGTTCCTGCAGGCAAACGAAGAACAAGCAAGAAACTAATATTGCAATCTGGATATTGTGAATATAAGAGGAACGCTTTAATGATCAAGGTGGGGTTTTGTGACGCCTTTGTCTGGTCGTTGAACACAAACGAAGTACACGAAGTTGCAGCTATGGCGAACTTTAATCTAAACAAAACCCAAAGTCTAAATGATGCCCTAAGGGCTGTATATATGGAGGAGAGAAGGGGGAATTTCTTGGCCCTTGGAGGAGGGGTCCGAAACCAACCCTAACTCTTGTTTCCCCACACATACGGACTCTAAAAACAGCCTATAACCGGGTATTTCGAAATTACATGGGCCTGGCCCAAAAATAAGGTGACGCAACACCTAGGATAGCCTCTGGACGAAATTTATGAAGTGGCATCTTGTATGGTGGCTTCAAAGTCCTGGAATCATCACTTGTAACTCCGTTCTTGTTCCCCTTACGCACGCCATCATCTCCATGCTTGAACTTTCTCCAAGGTTCATCTTTCTTGTCCAAGCTAGGCCCTTCATTTGTAAGCAAAACAAATGTATCCAATTTAGGCCGCATCATATTCTCATGAACATGAGAATCGTTACCAAGAAACGAAAGTACCTGGTAATTTAATTGGCGTGCGCGAGCTCTAGTAATTGGTCCAGTATGTATAGCAGCAGGGGTTGTGGGTGTAACAATGGTATTGATGTACTCATCAGGGACGAAGCGTGCTCTCATGACATCTTTCATTTGCGCCCAAGTAGTGATGGGTGGTTCACCTCTTGCCTCACGGCGCTCGATGACTTGTTCCCACCAAGTGAGGACATAGTCTTGGAACTCAAGGGATGCCATCGCGATCTTCTTCTCTTCTTCATAGTTGTGCAAACAGAATATTTTGTCGACCTTCAATGCCCATGAAAGTTACTCTTCGGGATCATTGCTTCCATTGAACTTGGGCATGGTGAACTTTAGCTTGCCGCAGTGTTGCTCTTCATTGTGTTCAGGACGGGGATGATGACGTCCTTGACGAGGATGATCGTCTCTCACAATTTGCTCTAACCGTGGAGGATGATTGTCCTACGAGATTCCATTGTCTTCTTGTTCTTGTTGAACTTGATGTTCTTGGCGAGCTTGTGGAGGAACTTGTCGAGCTTGACGTTGCGCGTGAGCTTGATATCTTCGTTCTTGAATTTCTTCGCGAAGTGGTTCTTCATGTTCATGAGCTTGTCGGCCTCGGTTGGCTACGGCTCGACTTGAATATTGGGGGGCTTGTAGCGCCTCAAGTGCTTGATCATCTCGCAATTGTTGCTCTTGACGTTGTGCCTCGGCATCTTGTGCTTCTTCGTGTAGACACGCTCGCTCTTCCTCTTCGTGGTGGTGTTGTCGTTGCCGTTCTCGTGCTTGCGCACATGTAGCTTGGTTTTGACGTTGTCAGTGCTCTTGAGAGTCGTATTCGCATAGAGGATTGGGGCTTCTTGACGATCGTTGCGCGCGACACGGCGAAGAGTGTTCGATGTCGGTGTACTTGAGCCGGAGAGGGTGAAGTCGGAGTGTCGACTTGAGCGGCTCCGTCTTGATGAGGACGAAGTGGAAGAAGAGAGGTTGAGAAACTAAGCACGAATCTCATCCATTCTTGCGTCATTCTCTTGCTTGTGATCGTCGAGCTTGTGGTCGAAATAGTCTCTTGTACGCTGCTGATAGAGTCGCAAGTCGGTGGCGAGGTTGTCGATGCGTTCACTCATTGCTTGTTTCTCTTGATGCAAAGCACGTTGTGCACCAAACAGTTGCCTCTTTGTGACGTAGGACTTCATGTCATCGTCTTGCCCGATGAAGAGTGGGTTGGTAGAATTACTTGGCCTATCCATCATTCCAAGGAAAACATGTGAGTGGTAGAAAGAGAGGAACGTATACCAAATGTACCTTGACCAAAGTTGAAGGTGGATCAATGATCACTCCAATGTGGAACAAGGAAATATCACAATTGGTACTAATTCTTGTCGGTTTCTCACACCTACACAAGTGAAATCTTATGGTGCAGCTTGGTTAGGATGGTGGCACAAAATTTAATGGAATTGTTAGTGAGCTTCCATAATGTTGGAAAAGATTCGCAAGTTTTCGATGAAACAAGTAGACCAAGCCAAATAAGGTACACAGAAACACACACGCAAAGAGATAAGTGGGGTCATGCAACCAAGGATAAGCCGAAATGTGGAGTCCACGAAAATGCTCTTGTTGCACAACACTAGAGAGACGCTAGCACGATTATGCAATAGCCGTATACGAAGACTTGTGCACAACCTACTAAGCAAAAATGCAACGACTTCTATCCCAAGTATGCTCTATGTATGGTATTCCGATGATATGATCCAAGATGATCTAGTATGACAATCTTAATGTAGTATGATGCTATGGTTCTTGCTTAAAGCTATTTGCTTATCTTTCCCTTTTTCTTAAGAGCTTGTTTGGCACTTTTATTTTGAGCTCTTTTATCGTGCAGTGCTTCACGAGCCAAGATAGCAATTGTGTATGCGATGACAACTTTGTGACACTAAAGATGATATCAATATATGCACCAATGATATGTATGTATGTTATGGGAAGTATGATCACTAATGTGCACAAGTCATGTTGCCCGCAATACTCAAAGGCTAGTCTCGATGGGTAAGCGACGCAAAAAGTAAGGCTATGGGGTTATCAATGCAATTGCAAGAATGTATGATGATATCACGATACCAAGATGAGGTTACTGCTTCTTGCTTACGGTATGGTGTAAAAATGGTGTAGTGATTGTTGTCGATGACGTGTCTGTCGGTGTCAAAACTGGCGGATCTCGGGTAGGGGGTCCCGAACTGTGCGTCTAGGTGGATGGTAACAGGAGACGGGGGACACGATGTTTTTACCCAGGTTTGGGCCCTCTCGATGGAGGTAAAACCCTACTCCTGCTTGATTGATCTTGATGATATGCGTATTACAAGAGTTGATCTACCACGAGATCGAAGAGGCTAAACCTTAGAAGCTAGCCTATGGTATGATTGTGTGTTCCTATGGACTAAACCCTCCGGTTTATATAGACACTGGAGGGGGCTAGGGTTATACAGAGTCGGTTACAAGGAAGGAGATCTATATATCCGTATTGCCAAGCTTGCCTTCCACGCCAAGGAGAGTCCCATCCGGACACGGGACGAAGTCTTCAATCTTGTATCTTCATAGTCCAACAGTCCGGCCAAAGGATATAATCCGGCTGTCCAGATACCCCCTAATCCAGGACTCCCTCAGTAGCCCCCAAACCAGGCTTCAATGACGATGAGTCCGGCGCGCAGATTGTCTTCGGCATTGCAAGGCGGGTTCTTCTTCAACTCCGAGTACCTGTTAAATAGTGTCCGGCTTCTCGTAAATGTTGCGCTTCCTGGCTTCTGCGTCTAATAATGGCCATCTTCCACGTGTCAAGCGAATGTGAGGAGCTAGGGTGTTTTTACATTTACCACCCCATCTATGTGAATGAACTGTCTATTAAAGAGACGAGGATCCTCAGATCCAAATCACACCATCCTCCCTCAGCAAGCATTCATCAGAGCGCGCCCGAAAAAATCCATCCCAACATGGCCGGCCAGCGTAACTCCTCCTCTCACTCCCGCAGCCCCAAGCCCGGAGACTAGGAGAAGTGTTCCGTCCCGCACAGTCAATTAGTGAAGCTACAGACCCAGGGATTCCTCCCTCCAGTGTATATGGTCCCGGTTCGAGCCGGGCTCGCCACCTATGATGGCGGGGAGCAAGCAGAGAGCTTTCCCAACCCCTCTAAGGGAGAGAGGGTATGCCTTGTCCCTTATTTGCTAAGGGGACTCGGATTTCCAATCCATCCATTTCTCCGAGGGCTCTTGGAGTTCTACGGCCTCCAGTTGCACAACCTCACCCCTGCCTCCATACTGCACATCGCTGGTTACGTAGCCCTTTGTGAGCTGTTTCTGGGTTGTGAAGCTCATTTTGCGCTATGGAAGAAGTTGTTCTGCCTTGTGCCCCGTCCACAGAGGGGATCAATATATCAAGTGGGTGGAGCCGAAGTATGGCGCATCACCGGGACCGGATACCTATCCGGTACCCCGAAGAAGACGTCCGAGGACTGGCCTTTGGAGTGGTTTTATATGGAGGATGTTCCTCTCCCGGATCCCATCCGGATTGGTCTTCCTGCGTTCGACAAAGCCCCTTTGAAGAAACGCCTAAGCTGGCGCCCACGGAGCACACAGGAGGAAGATGATAGAGACGTATTTTATCTGATGGGCCGGGTAAAGTTGCTGGCCAAATCAGGACTGACCATAACCGAGGTTATGGCAATATGCATTATGCGGGTGGTGCAACCACTTCATTATCGAGGCCACCCCATGTGGCACTTCAACGGGGAAGATGATGCCACTCGCTGCGGGCGCAAGGGACCGGACTCAGTTGCTGCTCTAGCAAAAATTCTATCCGATCTGTATAAGGGGGAAGAAGAGGAGTTCCTCCGCATCAAGCCACGGGATGGATTCTCCATGAACAACCCTCGAAGCTGGGTGAGCTTCCACTCTTTTTACTTCCATCCTACCCTTGTTTTCGTGATAAATATTTACCTTGTCGTTTCATCGCAAGAACTGCGTAAGGCGGTAGGGGAGATCAATAGCCCACCTCCACAACCGGAGGATCCTGAACGGGTCCTCGACCCCGGCCTCAAAGAAGATCCGGACATATTCGTGGAGCTGATTGACACGATTTTCTATTAGCTAAGCTGTGATGACGCCATGGTGGCCATTATAGCCGACTACCCTGGGCTACTCCCAGCCTCGCAGGTAAATGAGACCGGAGTCCCAAACTTTGAAAAGGATTTCCCTTTATGCACTTCACCTACTATATACAAACGGTGTTTTATAGGGAAGGCCCTCGGGACGCCATGCCGAGCCCGCGACGACTCGCCAACAAGGGGTTTCAAAGCTGGACATGCTAAAAAGGAAGGCGGTCCGGACGGAGACGCCGGCGCAAAGGTATGATGCAACACCTCACTCCGTGGTTGTCGTCTTTAAAAACATAATAACACCCGTGTTTCCTAGAAGGAAGAACGCTCGCCGGACAATATCCGGAGAGGTCGCCGATCACGCCTCTACCAGTCGGGCTCTAGGGCCAGACACAGAGGCGGAAGCTGACACGAGGTACACGCCAGATGCTCCTTCTATAGAGGATGCGGATAGGGTATCCGCTACGAATTCCGAAGTGGAGAGTGCCATGAATCACAGGCGTCGCCGAGCCGTACTCCGTGACGCTTGTTTCTCCTGAGAGGCATTTGATGCATTCAACTCGGGAGATGCGTACATCCGTGCTGCTCAAAATGGTCTAGCCAGAGCCACAGACCAGTATGTAAAGGATGTACGGGTAAGAAAATTTGATGAGTATATATATCAGTAGCCCCTGAGACTTGAAACAGTTGGAACAACTGATTTAAGGATCATTTATTGTGCAGGTTCTTACAGAGAGGAATACTCGACTGTCACAGGAGCTGGAGGAATGCAAGACCCAACTTCGGGCCGCTGTTGCCGCATTGAAGGAACCTGAAAAGTCCCCAGCTGGTAACATTTGTTTCAAATAATGATAGGTACCATATAGTGTGCATCATGGCTGCAAATCTAACAATAGATATTGCAGATGACTCTGGAGAGAATCCGGAGGACCAACGCGAGCTGACTAAGGTCATGCGGGAGAAAGACAATCTCCAAGACACCAATACCAAGCTGAGCGTGGGACTGAAAGATGTTCGAGCCCAGCTTGCGGACTCCGTGAAGGAGAATAAGCGGCTTCAACACAGCATTTTCAGTAAGTGCTTGAATGAACCCTTAAAAGAGTGCGGCGGAGAAGCCGGCTAACAGAGTTATGTCTGCAGGTATGCTGACGGGTCGTCCCGCGGAGGAGATGCCCGGGTATGCGGGTGATCTTCTACTCGAGCTCTCACAATTGCACGAACAAGTTCGGCAGGTGATGCAAAGTATTGCCCAGGCCTTGTGGCCATCCGTCTCCCTGCCAGTAGGCATTAGAGAGCTTGCGGAGAAGCTCAAGGGAGCACGGCGGCGCTTCCGATTATGGAAGATATCGGCCTGCCGTCAAGGTGCTAGGGAGGCCTGGGCCATGGTGAAGACGCGGTATACCAAGGCTGACCCGAACCACATGGCCGAGGTCGGACCTGTGGGGCCCGATGGGAAAGAGATCCCTGTTAGCTTAGTGTATGGGCAAGTAGGATTAGCCGCAAAGTATTCCCAACAGGATTGTAGGCTAGATAGCCTGTTGGATGGTATAGAAGAGGAATTTAGTCAGTCTACATGACTATGTAATTAAAGTGACATATATAATGCCTTCTAGCCAGATTGTAAATCATTTGTCATGGCAGACCTTTTCGCTTCAACCTCGGGACCCGATAGTCCGGAGTGTATCCGAATACCTGCTCAGTTATATAAGAACCGGGGTATGCGTGGAAACCAGGCATAGGGGTCATTAGTGCTTGAACAGACAAGTACCCAACTAGTTATGTTATATTACATGGGTAGTAAGAAACATCTTCCAGGGAGAATAGTTCCGTTAAGGGTTCCTTTCCCTGGGTGCGCATGCCCTAAAGTGCATGTCCGGACTGCGAGAGGAGTCGCAGGCAAAAACATCTGGGGGCACATATGGAAAATAAATAAAAGTCATCTTTTGTTCACCGACCGAATATTCCCTTAAGAATGCTAGCTTTCGGCCTCACCCAGTCTGAGGGTACACATCCGGCTGACCCGGCAGTAACAATCACAGAGGTGCTCCCCTTATGCCCTAGCCGAATTAATAGGAACATAGGGCATAAATACAGGAGCCAGACAACCCAGCTTGGCCAAAACTTAAGTCATATCGATGCATATAATGGCAAAGAAAAGGTACATGCGGAAGAATAACACATGTGCGGGGCATGAAGCCCAGATAAATAATTAAGCTTCTGTGTAAGAAGCCCCCAGGTATAATGAGCGTGGTTAGTGCGTCAATAGTGTGCAAGCAAGGCACAAGTTGGCCCTTGAAGGCCTGGAGAAAGAATAAAAGAAAGTAAGAGAGAAAAGAAAGATAATATATATGCAAAAAATGGACAGAGGAAGGAGACGAACATAGAGTCCGGCACTAGGCATAGAATCTTCGGAGCCTGACTGCGTTCCATGGGTTCGGCTCAAGTTGATTATTCGATGCATCCCGCAGACGGTACGCTCCACCGGTCAGAACTTGGCCAATAATGAAGGGACCTTCCCATTTGGGCTCGAGCTTGGTCTTTTTCTTCTCCGGCAGGCGTAGAACTAGCTCTCCAACGTTATAAGTTTTGCCCGTACTTCTCTGCTTTGGTATCTTTGAGCCTGTTGCTGATAGAATGCAGAACGGGATTTTTCCATGTCGCGCTCCTCCTCCAGGGTGTCCAGACTATCATGCCGATCGAGCTCGGCTTCTCCTTATTCGTACATGCGCACTCGAGGTGCGTCATGAATTATGTCGCAGGGCAGAACTGCCTCTACGTCGTACACCATAAAGAAGGGTGTGTATCTGGTAATATGATTCGGCGTGGTCCGCAGCCCCCAGAGTACGGAGTCAAGCTCCTCTACCCAGTGCGTGATAGACTCCTTTAAGGACCGCACTAATCTGGGTTTGATGCCGCTCAAGATAAGACCATTTGCTCGCTCAACTTGGCCGTTAGTTTGTGGGTGATAGACAGATGCATAATCGAGCTTGATGCCCATGTTGCTGCACCAGAGTTTTACCTCGTCTGCCATGAAGCTCGTGCCATTATCAGTGATGATGCTGTGGGGGATGCCATAACGGTGTACAACCCCGGATATGAAGTCTATCACCGGTCCGGATTCGGCAGTTTTAACTGGTTTGGCTTCTATCCATTTGGTGAATTTATCCACCATGATCAGTAAGTATTTTTTTCTTATGGGTTCCCCCTTTAAGGGGTCCAACCATGTCAAGCCCCCATACCATGAAGGGCTAGGTAATGGGGATTGTTTGGAGGGCGGTTGGTGGCATGTGGCTTTGGTTTGCAAAAAGCTGGCAACCGACGTAGCGTTGGACCAAGTCCCGTGCATCTACCCGGGCCGTCGGCCAATAAAAACATGTACGGAAGGCCTTGCTTACAAGGGCCCGGGCTGCAGCGTGGTGGCCGCCGAGTCCAGCGTGAATTTCTGCCAAAAGCTTCCGCCCTTCCTCTTCGGAGATGCACCTTTGAAGGACTCCAGTAGTGCTTTTTTTACACAGCTCTCCCTCGTGGACCCTGTAGGCTTTAGATCGCCGCACTATGCAGCGTGCCTCATTTTGGTCCTCGGGAAGTTCCTGCCTAGTTAGGTAGGCCAGGAATGGTTCTGTCCACAGGGCAATGATGGCCATTATTACGTGGGCTGAAGGTGTTATTTCGGTGGCAGAGCCTCCGATTATGTCAGAGTGTTCGGTATCGGGCATTTTGGCCGGGTCCGGACTATTGTTACCGGTGTCCCCTTCCCATACCATGGATAGCTTAAACAACCTCTCCAAGAAGATACTGGGGAGGGGGGGCGCATCGCGTTTTGCACCGATGCGGGCGAGGATATCCGCTGCCTGATTGTTTTCTCGAGCCCCATGGTGAAATTCGAGCCCCTCGAACCAAGCTGACATCTTTAGGACGGCGTTGCAATAGGCCGCCATCTTCGGATCCTTGGCATCGAAGTCTCCATTTATTTGGGATATTGCAAGGTTCGAATCCCCACGCACCTCCAAGCGTTGAATGCCCATGGAAACGGCCATCCGAAGACCATGTAACAGGGCTTCGTATTCGGCTGTGTTGTTGGAGTCTGTATACAGTATCTGTAGTACGTATTGAACTGTATCTCCGGTTGGGGACGTCAGGACGACGCCAGCCCCCAGACCAGCCAGCATTTTGGAGCCGTCTAAGTGCATGATCCAATTGGAGTATGCGTCGTACTCTTTAGGGAGTTTGGCTTAAGTCCATTCGGTGACAAAGTCGGCCAATACTTGCAATTTAATGGCTCGTCGGGGTTTGTATGTTATGTCGAACGGTAGGAGCTCAATGGCCCATTTGGCAATCTGGCCCGTGGCGTCGCGGTTGTTTATAATATCATTAAGTGGCACTTCCGAGGGTACTGTAATTGGACACTCTTGAAAGTAGTGTCACAGCTTCTGGGATGCCATGAATATCGCATAGGCTATCTTTTGATAATGTGGGTACCGTGATTTGCATGGAGTGAGGACAGTGGATACATAATATACCGGCTTTTGAAGGGGGAATTTATGTCCGTCTGTTTCTCGTTCGACGACGAGCACTGCGCTTACAACCTGATGAGTTGCCGCAATGTACAACAACATTGGTTCGCCAATGTTTGGCGCGGCTAGGATTGGGTTGGTTGCTAGTATGGCTTTTATTTACCGTCCACTTGAAGTGTTCGGTGCACCGAAGAAGGCGATAAAGGGGTAATGCCTTTTCTCCTAAGTGGGAGATAAAGCGGCTTAGAGCCGCCACACATCCGGTTAATTTCCGGATTTGTTTGAGGTCGGTTGGGATAGGCAACTATGACAGAGCTCGGATTTTGGCTGGATTTGCTTCAATTCCTCTACTGGAGACAATGAAACCCAGGAGCTTTCCGGCTGGTACACCGAACACACATTTTTCCGGATTGAGCTTGATGTCGTATGTTCGGAGGTTATCGAATGTGATCCTCAAGTCGTCTATTAGAGAGTCGACGTGTTTTGTTTTGATGACCACATCATCTACGTATGCCTCTACTGTTTTGCCGATCTGTTTGTCCAGACATGTCTGAATCATGCGCTGATATGTTGCCGGTGTTTTTGAGCCCAAAATGCATTGTGTTGAAACAGAAGGGTCCGTATGGTGTGATAAATGCCGTCGCGGCTTGGTCGGACTCCGCCATCTTGATTTGGTGGTAGCCGGAGTATGTGTCGAGGAAACACAATGAATCGTGTCCTGCGGTAGCATCGATAATTTGATCAATGCGGGGGAGGGGGGAGGGATCCTTTGGGCAAGCCTTGTTGAGGTCCTTGAAATCGACACATAGGCGCCATGATTTGTCCTTCTTTGGTACCATCACTAGGTTTGCTAGCCAGTCCGGGTGTTATATTTCTCTAATGAATCCGGCCTCCAATAACTTGGCTAGTTCCTCTCCCATAGCTTGTCTCTTAGGTTTAGAGAAACGCCGAAGAGTCTGCTTGACCGGTTTGAATCCCTTTAGAATATTAAGGCTGTGCTCGGCCAGCCTGCATGGGATTCCTGGCATGTCTGAGGGGTGCCAGGCGAATATGTCCCAATTCTCGTGTAGAAACTCTCATAGCGCGGCGTCCACGGCGGGGTTTAACTGTGCCCTGATGGAGGCTATTTTTTTAGGGTCTGTTGGGTGGATTGGGAATTTGACTATTTCATCCGCTGTTTAAAAGAGGTGGACTTGGATCTCTTGTCAAGTATCACGTCGTCCCTGTCCACTGTGGAGCATAGCGTGGTTAATTCCTCGGCCTAAAGGGCTTCGAATAATGCTTCGAGGGCCAATGCGGCTGTTTTGTTTTCGGCGCGGAGTGCTGTGTCCGGATCACTAGCGAGAGTGATGATTCCGTTGGGCCCGGGCATTTTGAGCTTCATGTACCCATAATGGGGTATGGCTTGGAAGATCGTGAACGCCTCCCGCCCTAAAAGGGTGTGGTATACGCTACTGAACGGGGCCACTTGGAATGTAATTTCTTCGGACCTATAGTTCTCCGGCGTGCCAAATACCGCATCTAGTGTGATTTTCCCAGCGCAGCGTGCTTCCCGACTAGGGATGATTCCTCTGAAGGTTGTGCTGCTTCACTCAATGCGGTTCCAGTCTATTTCCATTTTGTGAAGAGTTTCCTCATAGATGAGGTTTAATCCACTGCCGCCGTCCATGAGTACTTTGGTGAGTCGAAAGCCGTCCACAATTGGACTGAGGACTAGTGCAGCTGGTGCTCGGGCTGTTCAGAATTTAGGTTTGTCACTGGCATTGAAGGTAATAGCCATGTCACTCCATGATTTATTGCTGCCACGTGGTAGATTTCGGCAAGGCTGCGGAGTGTTCGCTTGCGCCTATTATTTGATGCGAAGGTCTCAAAGACTATTAATACTGTATTGTTATCCACGGGATGGTGCTCTGTGGCATCTGTGATGAGAAGATCCTAACCACTTTTGGCCACCTGCCGGAGTACCCAACATGCTCTAAGGCTGTGTGTTGGTATGGTATCCGCTGTACTATGAATTTTGCAGGGTCCGTTGAGCCATCCCACCAATACGGTTCCACGCCCTGTAGAGGGTCTTTGCTTCTTTGTAATTAACTCGTGTCTTATGATAGTGCACCCTTTTACCTCGGACTGGGTGTATATTCGGAGCCGGATTATCCCAAAATTTCGTTTCTGTTTTCCAGGCGCTTTCCATCGCACATTACTTTCGTACTATGGACGCCAAGTCGGCGAAGCATGATATGTCACGGCGACTTATGGCGTTAAGGATTCCCTTGTCCGTACAATTATTGAACAAAAATGAGACTGCATCTTCGTCGCGACAGTCCTTAACCTTGTTCATCACAAGGAGGAATCTGGCCCAATAATGATGTACTGTTTCCTAGGGCTCTTGCATGATGTGGGAAAGATCATTTATGTTTGGGTGGGTGGGTGGATTTGAGTCCAAACCCCTACCCGATCTGAGACCCAGGGGCCAAGGAGTTTCCAATCTTGGAAGTTCGGATTTTGGGATGTTGCCTGGTAAGTCTGGCCCGCTGCCTTACTCTAGGTTTAGGGCTTGGGTGATGTCCTCCCGTAAACGGGTATCCGGCTCGGAGAGCTTAGGAATCCGGACATAGTTGGTCCTCAAGATAGAGGAAGAAATGCCGCATTGTTCCTCCACCCCCGCAATATGATGGGTGACCGGTGGAGAGATAATCTCCCTTTGATCAGATTTAAGCCCAATGCGATCATGGTCCATAGCGACTCCCAAGGCGGTGATGCGATCCAAGAGCTTGTTTAGGGAAGAGAGCTCCATTGGATCCATATGCTCGGCAAATTCCGAGCCGATGTGGAGGCTGTTTTCGATGACCCGATAAGTCATCGTCGGTGCAAAAGCCGAACGGGCAGTCATGATGAAACTGCCTAGCCGGAGAGTTTGGCCGATAGCCAGGGCTCCCCCGGTGGTAATGTTGTTTTTAACAACGAGACAAGGCATCCTTCCGTACGGTGACGACACAGTGGAACTCTCAATGAAAGCACCAATGTCGGTGTCAAAACCGGCGGATCTCGGGTAGGGGGTCCCGAACTGTGCGTCTAGGCGGATGGTAACAGGAGACGGGGAACACAATGTTTTTACCCAGGTTCGGGCCCTCTCGATGGAGGTAAAACCCTACTCCTACTTGATTGATCTTGATGATACGAGTATTACAAGAGTTGATCTACCACGAGATCGAAGAGGATAAACCCTAGAAGCTATCCTATGGTATGATTGTGTGTTCCTACAGACTAAACCATCTGGTTTATATAGACACCGGAGGGGGCTAGGGTTACAGAGAGTCGGTTACAAGGAAGGAGATCTATATATCCGTATTGCCAAGTTTGCCTTCCACGCCAAGGAGAGTCCCATCTGGACACGGGACGAAGTCTTCAATCTTGTATCTTCATAGTCCAATAGTCCGGCCAAAGGATATATTCCGGCTGTCCGGATACCCCCTAATCCAGGACTCCCTCAGCGTCCATGGCGAAGATGAGCGGCGGTGATGTTGATGTTGAACCGTACGTAAATAGCCGAAACACAATAGGACATGGAACCGCGACTCAAATTCTCAAAGCACAATGTGACAAAATTGTCGGAGTTGGCAATGCGGAAGTTATGGTCGAAACTGTCAATCAACCGTGGCTGAAACTGGGACGGGCGGAAATACCGCTTGGGAGGGCGGTTGTACCGCTCCTGGAGCTCAGTGGTAGTACTGCTTGGAGTTGGCGGAAGTACCGCTGGTGTCGGGACGAAATTGTGTCGGAAATGGATGATTTTGGGGCTAAAAGTGGATGGATTTTGTGGATGGGAACTGGTGAAACTTGGGGAGATGCTAGATCTACCTACAACACACGAAATCCGTGGATCAAATCCAACAAAACTTCATCACACCAACAAATAAAAAAAATTAGGGCTATTTTGTGGGGAAAGTTTTGAATTAGGGACAAAATCAACAAAAACAAGGCTAGAAACACAATTGGGAGGCTCCGAAATCGTGATCAATGTGGCTCTAGATACCAAGATGATGTAGGGTAGAACCCTAGTGGCCCGATCTTTCACGAAAAGGAGCGGATCCCGCGATGGACATGAAGAACACGAGGGGAAACACGAGGGGAAACACGAGAGAATCACTCAAACCAACAAGATAGATCAGACATGCGCTAGATCCTCGAAACAAGAGAGGAGATACAAGATCCACGATCAATAAAGGATGATACAAAGGGTAACCGGTTCTTCTCCGTGAGGAGGTCTTGAGGTCTTCTCCGTGAGGAGGTCTTGTATCCAAGGTGGATCTTCTTCGAAGAGGGGCCGCGGTCTCTCTCATGGAGTAGATCCGTAATGGATGAGCAAAGCTCTATCTCTAATGAGCTACTACTTTGCTGCCCCTAGCTAGGATGAAGTGGGGAAGTATATATAGTCAAAGTACATGAAGGGGTAAGTTGGGGGATACATGGGGGGAAACCCCTGTCGCTGCGCACAGGTAGGGCAGTTGTACCGGTCATGGGGACGGTTGTACCGCTGGGAGCTCAGGTACTGGTTACTGGAGGTATTTCAGGATGTGCTCAGCGGTTGTACCGGTGCTTGGGGCAGTTGTACCGGTCAGATGGCTGTTGTGGGGATAAACCAATGTTGTACCGGCCTTGCACCTCTTGATGACAGAAGTTTGACCGGTAGTCAAGCGGTTGTACCACCGGGATGATAGTTGGGCAGTACATGAGTGGTTGTTCCAGGACTTCTGAGCTGGGAAGGTGTTCTTCATGCTCTTGATGTCCATCTTGCATTGTAACTTCTGCTTGGTTGCTTACTTGGTACCTAAGCACACAAAGCATCTCCATTTGTGGTAGTAGCAATGTCTCAAGTGGGTCAAAGGGAAGTTCAACAAGGAAAGAGTCAACCTCGTTCTCGATGGCTCTCACACGGGCTCTTGTCATTGGTCCATGTGGTGTCATGGGAGATGTAGGTAGGTCCATGGGGATGAACTTGGGATGCTCCGCATCACACCGTGAAGGCGTGTCCTTGTGCATTCTTCACAATGACGAAGCACAAGCAAGTGCGATGTAGAATCGTCGTGGTAGAAGGTGGTTCGCTCTCATGAGCTCGAATAGTCAACTCATGTGAAGTGGAAGTCGACACGATGTTCAAGTATCCTACACACGCACAAAACAAAACAAAGAAAGTATGTGCATTGTAGATAAACACACCATCCATCATGATGGTTCTCTTCTCTTGCACATAACCATTAGAAGCACAAGTGCATGAATAATATGATGCAACAATGAATATAATCATGGCACTAGGTATATGGTGCAAAGATGTAAGACAAGCATGCTTCACAAGAATTATGTCAAAATCTCCAAATATATGAGAGAATGCTATGGGGGCAAACTCATTATCAAGACTAAAGGCATAATTGCACTCAATACATGGCAAATCATCTAGCATGAGAGAGGCAACATATGGAGATATATGACAAGAAGCAATAATAATCATGTGCAAAGCATGTAGATGGTTGTCATCAACCGCATGAAATGAGCAAGTATGAATCATTGGCGATGCAACATAAGCAAGCATAGTAATCAAGGCGTGTAAACTAGTGGAGCGAAGATGCAACACACTAGAAGAAATCATGCCAATCATGTCATGTCAGCAAATAATAGGCAAAGGCAATGCACATGACATATCGCAAGCACGAGCACAAAGCAAGATCATAGTATCATGATAGGAATGGGTCATAGATGGAATACGGCAATAACAAGTAATATCTCCACCAAGCTTGCAAATACACATACAAGTATGAGAATCAGTCGTCATGTGTAATGCAAAGCATGGGTCACAAATGCATGGCAAAGGCATAGGAATGGGCATATCATGCAAAGTGAACATGGCAAGATGGGCATAGAATATGTATTGGCCAGTAACCCATAACCATGTGAGGGACATGTAGAATAAATGCATGAAGTCTTTGCGTGAAGAGAGTGGTGGGAAAGACAATCCATGGGATCCCAAGTCATCATTGCTCTCTAGAGCTTGTTTTGTCAACTCATGGGAATGTGAGGTTGACTAGTATTTGTGGGTACCTACACAAAAGAGACATAAGCCAAAGAAATTGTGTGTGTGGTAAATGTACACATCATCTGTAACATCCCAAATTTTCAATTTGGAATGTTATACATAGGTTATTCATGCATATCATATTTCATTGCCGTTCGTTTCGCGATCCTCGAAATTCTAAGCAACTCAAGGGCCCACGGAGAGAGTTGGGGATTTCATATTTCTCATATTTGAAAATTTATCAAATATCGAAACAAGGATCACTTTGGTTTTAACTGTTTTTCTCTCTGAAAATATTTCATATTAAAATATATGAGACGAGATAATATGACTTCTCCAAAAAAAGGAATATTGGAGGAAAAATATTAAAATCAAATAAACAATTTTGTTTGGATTCTATTACTATTTTATTTGAATTAGAAAAATATGCATTTTCCAAAAATTGCATTTTAGGCCAAGAAAATGTTCACTTTGTTCTAAGTATTCAATTTAGATGGTGAAATTTTGTTTTGGTATTTTTAGATTTTTATTTTATTTTCTAGGATTTTATTTCGGCAAAATCAGTTTTTTTTTAAAAAAGTTGCTTCAGACCGACTGGGTCGAAAGCCCAGCCAGCCCACGCGCTGCATCACCCCGATCCCGAGTGGGAGTCCCCCGCCCGTACGCCGCCGCGCCGTGGCCGACTCCGCCTCGCCTCGCCGCCTTGCCCCCTCCCCCACTCCGGTTCGATTTTTCTCGGTTTAGTTGTTTAGCGGACGTTCGTCCGTACTTTCGTTTTAACGAACGTTGTTCATCAGTTAGCGACAGACAGCGAACATTCGTTTGTTAGTCTGTTCATTTCATTTCATTTTCTAGGGTTTTTACGCGACTATTTTCGATCATGATTTCTGCCCGGATCTTCGTTTTAGTTTATCTTTTCTCTCGTTTATCCAAATCAGATGAAACAAGCGCCTAGATCTTCGTCTCGAAGCCCTATTTCTGTTTAACCAACTTGAACAAGATTTTGGTACTGTAAAATTTGATTTACTCCAGATTAGTAAACGGATCTTGTTTCTTTTGTAGTTTGAGTTTCGTTGCTCCGTTTGATTTGATTCTTTTTGCAAACCGGAGTTCTTCAGTTGAACTTTCTGGTTAGATCTTCTTATTTGAGTTTTACCCGTGCACCTTTGCTTGATTGGTTATGTATTTTTGTCTACGATAGAATTCCCAGAGTGCGAAGCGTGCTACTACGAGTCACTAGGTTTTGTGGATCGTCAGCAAGGCAAGTAACACATTGATCATACTCTTTTCATACCCAGTTTTATGCATTAGTTGCAAGCCCTCTAACACTGCATGATTGGGATGTGATTAACTTGTGGGTTTTGGGAAGTAGTTGATGAGGTAGAACCTATTGCCCTTTTATTATCAAACCCTTGGGAGTTACTTCTACGCTATGCTTATATTGCCATGCTATGCTCGTAGACGTGGATTGGCTTTAGTGTATCCATGACAGATGTGAGATTGTTAATTAATGGTTAACTTAAGGTGGCTACTTAAATACACATCTGGGTGGATTGGTTGCGGGCACCTGGAGAATCCAGTGTTGTCCTAGGATATCCTGGAGTACCCGTGTGATCATCCCATGGTTCGCCACCCAGTTTCAAAGGGATCATAAGATTATTCATGCTAGAAACTTCCATGTGCAGCCACAAGCTATTATGGGCTCTAGCATAGTTGAGTATGTTGCATGACCTCTTCCAGTGGTAGGCTAGCAGATGCAGGGGATGTATGTTGGTACTCTACCCAGGGTTTGATTTAATGCTTCTGGAAGACTGTGTCTCGGTCGTCCGTCTCTCTAATACCATGTAGTGCGAGAAATCCAACAGAGGAGATCGAGTCTTGTGGGGAGAAGTGCGCAAATCTTTGCAGAGTGTAAAAACTAATCATGGTTAGCCGTGTCACCGGTTATGGACATCTTGAGTATCTGGTACTTGAATTATTGATTTGATCTCATCACTCTAAATTAAATTGTTGGGCTGATAATGAATACTTTAATTGGGATTGAGTTGGAGGAACCTTCTCAATGATGTTTCAACCACCATGTTAGTTAAATAAAATATATTCCTTTGTTGTAGGGAAAAATTGGCTTTTCGCAAAAGCAATATAGCCTTAGAGCCTCCACCAGCCATATATGCATTGTAGTGATAGAATTTATCTGTTCATTGCTCTATTGTGTTATATTGCCAGCAATTCCATGTGCTGACCCGTTTTTGGGCTGCAACATATCATGTTGTAGACTTTTCAGACGAGGAGTAAGGTGCGCTAGGTCGATTGTCATGCACTCAGCTATGCCGTTGGAGTTGATGGACTCACTTTATCTTCCAAGCCTTCCGCTGTTATTTATCTAGATGGCCTTAAGGCATATTTATTGTAATAAGTTCTCTTTTGAGACATTCGTCGTAATAAGTGTGTGATTGCCACTCTGTTATAAATCCTTCGAGTACTGTGTGTGTCAGCATTACTGATCCAGGGATGACACTGAAGCATAGAGACTTGACCGTCTGAGGTTAGGTCGCTACAAGATGGTACCAGAGCACACGCCCAATGTAGGACACGGCCACTAAGATGAGCCATAGGTCACTCTTCTCTACTCATTTCTGACTCCTCTCCATTTTCTACTCTTTAGGATGGCGGACCCAAGGAACAAGTTTGCACAACCGGATGAAGACACGCCCTTTGGACGACACTTGAAGGAAGTCACTAGGTATCTGATCATCAGAATACCAAGCTTCACCGGGACCTACACCGCCACCTTACCAGAAGAGGAGCGATGGTTCATTCGAGTTCAAGTCCTAGGAAGGACATTCACGACAGTCACGGAGCCCATAGAGTTTTCTTTTGATGCACCCACCTGGAGTCTAGGAAAGAGCATGGCAGCCCACATCGCCATGGGACGCATTCGCGAAGTTTATCACAAGGATCTTAAGGATACTATCTACCAAATATGTGGGCGCCGAGATGAGCAATGGGAGATAGTCAGCACCAGGAGGGACAGGTCTATTGCATCATTAATCCAGGAGTTAAACCAGCACATTCGTCGGCAGGAGAACTAGATGTGCGCAAGCATGATAGATTTGAAGAAGGCGATGACTAGAATCACAGAGCTAGAAGAGGAACTCAAGTCTACACGCAATGGATATAAGGAGCATTTGCATTTAGTTCTCGAGAAGCTCAGGGAACATCATTTATATGCCAAGTTCAGCAAATGTGAGTTTTGGTTGAAGGAAGTTGGATTCCTTGGACATGTTATATCAGGAGAAGGTATAGCAGTAGACCCTACTAAGGTTCAGTCAGTCACTGAGTGGTTTGCACCCACCTCAGTTGGAGAGATCCGCGGTTTTCTAGGACTCATGGGATATTATCGGAGATTTATTGAGAATTTCTCCAAGATTGCGAAGCCTATGACGACATTGTTGAAGAAGGACACCAAGTTCCACTGGACTGAAGAATGCGAAGCAAGTTTCCAGGAGTTGAAGAAACATTTGACTACAGCCCCAGTGCTGATTCTGCCAGATATATGTAAGGATTTCCAAGTGTATTGCGACACGTCTCGCTTAGGACTTGGAAGTGTACTTATGCAAGACAGAAGAGTTGTTTCGTATGCCTCACGACAGCTTCGACCGCATGAATTAAATTATTCCACGCATGATTTGGAGTTAGCAGTCATAGTGCATGCACCCCAAACTTGGAGACATTTTCTTATTGGAAATCATTGTGATGTGTACACGGATCATAAGAGTTTGAAGTACATTTTCACACAGAAAGAGTTGAATCTCAGGCAAAGGAGATGGTTGGAGCTCATAAAGGATTTCGATATGAAGTTGCAATATCATACAGGGAAGGCCAATGTCGTAGCAGACGCTTTGAGCCAGAAGAGTTATGCTAATACCTAAGTAACAAGAGGTTTGCCAAAGGAGTTAGCCGATGATCTCAGGGAACTTTATTCGGAGATTGTTCCTAGAGGTTTTGTTGCAGCGATGGAAGTTCAATCTACATTGTTGGGAAAGATTCGTGAAGCTCAGAAGGATGACAAGGAAATTGCTGGAATAAAGGAGAAGATGAGTGAAGGAAAAGCCAAAGGTTTTCATGTGGACAAGCATGGCACCTTGTGGTATGAGGACCGTGTTTACGTGCCCAATAATGCAGAGATCAGGAATTTGATACTTCAGGAGGCTCACGACTCGCCATACTCGATACACTCCGGAAACACCAAGATGTATTTGGATTTGAAGGAGCGTTTCTGGTGGACGGGTATGAAGAAGGACATTGCCGAGTATGTAGCCGTATATGATGTATGTCAGAGAGTGAAGGCAGAACATCAGAAGCCAGCAGGATTACTGCAGCCTATGCCGATACCCGAATGGAAGTG
Organism: Triticum urartu; assembly: GCF_003073215.2. NCBI lineage: Eukaryota > Viridiplantae > Streptophyta > Magnoliopsida > Poales > Poaceae > Triticum > Triticum urartu. Next base: position 284,513,231 of record NC_053023.1, on the reverse strand, counting down.
GGATCAGCTTGGCATGGATTTTATCACCGGATTACCCAGGACCCGATCGGGATACGATTCTATTTGGGTAGTAGTGGATCGCTTGACTAAAGTGGCTCACTTTATCCCAGTGAAAACCACCTATACCAGTGCGAAGTTGGCCAAGATATACATGACCATGATCGTATGTCTGCATGGAGAACACTGCTTACTTCAAAGTTTTGGCACTAGCTGCACCAGACTTTGGGTACCAGGCTAGAGTTCAGTATAGCTTTTCATCCGCAGACAGATGGACAGACCGAGAGAGTCAATCAGATTCTGGAGGACATTTTGAGAGCTTGTGCGCTCGATTATGGATCTAGTTGGGATGATAATTTTCCCTACGCGGAGTTCTCATACAACAACAACTACCAAGCCAGTTTGAAGATGGCACCTTTCGAAGCCTTATATGGAAGGAGGTGCAGAACACCGTTGATGTGGGATGAAGTTGGAGACCGTCAGTTGTTTGGACCGGATTTTATTAAATAGTCAGAAGAGAAGGTTAAGTTGATTCGAGATAGACTAAAGGTAGCTCAGTCCAGGCATAAGAGTTATGCATATTTAAAACGTAAGGAGGTAGTCTATGAAATCGAAGACAGAGCATATCTCCGTGTGTCACCACTACGAGGAGTTAAACGTTTTGGAGTTAAGGGAAAGTTAGCCCCAGGATTTGTAGGACCGTACAATATTTTGGAACGCATGGGAGGGATTGCCTACAAGTTGGAGTTACCCGAAGGACTGTCAGGAGTTCATGATGTGTCTCACGTTTCCCAGTTGAAGAAGTGCCATGCAGAGATGGCCGATATACCCCTGAGAGATACAGTACTCGTGGAAGCAATTCAGTTGGACAGTGATTTGACATATGAGGAGAAACCTGTAAAGATTATTGAGGTTGCCAGCCGAGTTACTCGCAGCAAGGTTATCTAGTTTTGCAAAGTTCAGTGGAGCCACCATACTGAGGATGAAGCCACCTGGGAACGAGAGGATAATCTACGCAAAGACCGCCCACACCTATTTTCTAGCCAACCCGGAATCTCGAGGACGAGATTCATCTTAAGGGCGGTAGGTTTGTAACATCCCAAATTTTCAATTTGGAATGTTATACATAGGTCATTCATGCATATCCTATTTTATTGCCGTTCGTTTTGCGATCCTCGAAATTCTAAACAACTCAAGGACCCACGGAGAGAGTTGGGGATTTCACGTTTCTCATATTTGAAAATTTATCAAATATCGAAACAAGGATCACTTTGGTTTTAATTGTTTTTCTCTCCGAAAATATTTTATATTAAAATATATGAGAGGAGATAATATGACTTCTCAAAAAAGGAATATTGGAGGAAAAATATTAAAATCAAATAAACAATTTTATTTGGATTCTATTGCTATTTTATTTGAATTAGAAAAATATCATTTTCCAAAATTTGCATTTTAAGCTAAGAAAATGTTCACTTTGTTCTAAATATTTTATTTAGACGATGAAATTTTTTTTGGTATTTTAGATTTTTCTTTTATTTTCTAGGATTTTATTTCGGCGAAATCAGTTTTTTTTAAAAGTTGCTTCAGACCGACTGGGCCAAAAGCCCAGCCGGCCCACGCGTTGCATCACCCCAACCCCGAGCGGGAGTCCGCCGCCCGTACGCCGCCACGCCGTGGCCGACTCCGCCTCGCCCCGCCGCCTTGCCCCCTCCCCCATGCCACCAGCCCCCCTCCCCTCTTAAATACCATCTACCCCCCTTGCCTCACATTGCCGCGCCGCCCCGCACAGGAAGCAGCGGCGCCGCGCCGCCTTCTGCGGCCGCCGCCGCCGCTCGCCGGATCTGCCGCCGCTGGTCTTTTTCGGCTAAACGATAGAACCGTTTGGTTTTCTTATAAAACCCTAGATTCGTTTTTTTAGAATTGGTTTGGTTTTTCTCGGTTTAGTTGTTTAGCGCATGTTCGTCCATACGTTCATTTTAACGAATGTTGTTTGTCCATTAGCCACGAATAGTGAACGTTCGTTCGTTAGCCTGTTCGTTTCGTTTTATTTTCCAGGGTTTTTACGTGATTATTTTCGATCGCGATTTCTGCCCTGATCTTCGTTTTAGTTTATCTTTTCGCTCGTTTTTCCAAATTAGGTGAAACAAGCGCCTAGATCTTCGTCTCGAAGCCCTCTTTCTTTTTAACCAACTTGAACAAGATTTTGGTACTGTAAAATTAGACTTTAGTACAGATTACTAAATGGATCTTGTTTCTTTCGAAGTTTGAGTTAGGTTGCTCCGTTTGATTTGATTCTTCAAACCGGAGTTCTTCAGTTGAACTTTCTGGTTAGATCTTCTTATTTGGGTTTTACCCGTGCACCTTTGCTTGATTGCTGATGTATGTTTTTTACGATAGAATTCCCAGAGTGCAAAGCGTGCTACTACGAGTCACTAGGTTTTGTGGATCGTCAACAAGGCTACTAACACATTGATCATACTCTTTTCATACCCAGTTTTATGCATTAGTTGCAAGCCCTCAAACACTGCATGATTAGGATGTGTTTAACTTGTGGGTTTTGGGAAGTAGTTGATGAGGTAGAACCTATTGCCCTTTTATTATCAAACCCTTGGGAGTTACTTCTACGCTATGCTTATATTGCCATGCTATGACCGTAGACGTGGATTGGCTTTGAGTGCATCCATGATAGATGTGAGATTGTTAATTAATGGTTAACTTAAGGTGGCTACTTAAATACACATCTGGGTGGATTGGTTGCGGGCACCTTGAGAATCTAGTGTTGTCCTAGGATATCCCGGAGTACCCGTGTGATCATCCTATGGTTCGCCACCCAGGCTCAAAGGGATCATAAGATTATTCATGCTAGAAACTTCCGTGTGCAGCCACAAGCTATTATGGGCTCTAGCATAGTTGAGTATGTTGCATGACCTCTTCTAGTGGTAGGCTAGCAGATGTAGGGGATGCAGGTTGGTACTGTCTACCCAGGGTTAGAGTTAATGCTTCTGAAAGACTATGTCTCGGTCATCTGTCTCTCAAACACCATGTAGTGCGATAAATCCAATGGAGGAGATCGAGTCTTGTGGGGAAAAGTGCGCAAACCTCTGCAGAGTGTAAAAACTAATCATGGTTAGCCGTGTCCCCAGTTATGGACATCTTGAGTATCTGGTACTTGAATTATTTATTTGATCTCATCACTCTAAATTAAATTGGTGGGATGATAATGAATACTTTAATTAGGATTGAGTTGGAGGAACCTTCTCAATGATGTTTCAACCACCATGATAGTTAAATAAAATATATTCCTTTGTTGTAGGGAAAAATTGGCTTTTCGCAAAAGCAATATAGCTTTAGAGCCTCCACCAGCCATATATGCATTGTAGTGATAGCATTTATCTGTTCATTGCTCTATTGTGTTATATTGCCAGCATATTCCATGTGCTGACCCGTTTTTAGTCTGCAACGTATCATGTTGCAGACTTTTCAGACGAGGAGTAAGGTGTGCTAGGTTGATTTTCATGCACTCAGCTATGCCGTTGGAGTTGATGGACTCACTTTATCTTCCAAGCCTTTCGATGTTATTTATCTAGATGGCCTTAAGCCACATTTATTGTAATAAGTTCTCTTTTGAGTCATTCATTGTAATAAGTGTGTGATTGCTACTCTGTTATAAATCCTTCGAGTACTGTGTGTCTGCATTACCAATCCAGGGATGACCCTGAAGCATAGAGACTTGACCGTCTGAGGTCGGGTCGCTACATCGTCCATCATGATGTGTATGTGCAGGTGAGAGTTTGTACAAGATAAGCATCGCTCCAAGAAATTTGATGCATGGTATATGAATATGTCATCCATCATGAAAGAATAGTTATTGTGTATAACACGATGGGGACACAAATTGAGAATAATAGTATATGGCACAACAATATAATGTTTATTCATGGGGAGCATATTGTGCACATAAGTATTGGGATCATGCAATGAATGGGATGAATCAAAATGTAATGAGGACATCAATACCATTGTTACACCCACAGCCCCTGTTGTTATACATACTGGACCAATTACTAGAGCTCGCGCACGCCAATTGCATTATCAGGTACTTTCATTTCTTGGTAACGATTCTAATGTTCATAAGAATATGATGCTGCCTAAATTGGGTACATTTGTTTTGCTTACAAATGAAAGGCCTAGTTTGGACAAGAAAGATGAACCTTGGAGCAAGTTCAAGCATGAAGATGATGGCATGCGCAAGGGGAACAAGAACGAAGTTATAAGTGATGATTCCAGGACTTTGAAGCCACCATAATGAGTGCATGAAGCCTTGGACAAAATATACAAGATGCCACTTCATAACTTTTGTCCAGAGGCTATTCTAGGTGCTGCGTCAACTTATTATTGGGCCAGGCCCATGTATTTTCGAAGTACTTAAGTATAGGCTGTTTTTAGAGTCCATATGTGTGGGGAAACAAGAGTTACGGTTGGTTTCGGACCCCTCCACCAAGGGCCACAAAATTCCCCCTCTCTCCTTCATATATACAACCATTAGGGCATCGTATAGACTTTGGGTTTTGTTTAGATTAAAGTTTGCCATAGCTGCAACTTTGCGTACTTCGTTTGTGTTCAACGACCAGACAAAGGCGTCACAGAACCCCACCCTGATCAATAAAGCTTTCATCTTATATTCGCAATATCCAGATTGCAATCTTAGTTTCTTGCTTGTTCTTCGTTTGCCTGCAGGAAACAGACCTTCGTTGTCAGGTTGATCGTGCTTCGGCGTGGTCGATAAGCTCTCGGAGTTGGTTTAGCGATTGCTAAGGCGCGACGTCCTCGCATGTTCGTAGTCGGATCGTCAAAGTCGACTTCCTCCAAAACGATAGCCACCATCTCATCGAACGATGGGACACCTTTGCCTCTATCAAGTGGTATCAGATTTCCAGGTTGCTCGGTGAGATTTTACAGTTTTTCGTAGTTTAGATCGAGTCTGTTCTTCATAACTATAATCCACGAAAAGGCCAAAAAAATTAGGGTTAGTTCATCCTATCCAAACCAATCTGAGCCTTTGCATAATCTTTTCTGTATTTGCTGTGTTGAATTTGCGGTTGCATCGTCGTGTCTGGTTGCTGGTCTTAGTGTCTACTCCTTTAGAGTATCGAGTTCTGTTCACAAGTAGTCACGCCGAAGCCGCATCATCATCATCACCGCTGCCATATACCACCATCGTCATCACCGCTGCCATATACCACCATTGTCATCACCACTGCCATATACCACATATCCACCACCATCACGATAATCCGAGTCCACCTCCATCACCGATTCGCCACCAGTCCATGTTCCACCATCCTACATATATCCGCCACCAGTCTAAGTTTCCCCCAGATTCATCTCCGCCACCAGTCCGAGTCCAGTATTTGTTGCTTTGTTTTCGAGTTCCAGATCACGCGATACTCCGAGTCGTGACAGAGTAGGACTGCCCAACTTTCGAGCCATCCGCAGAAGAAAAATAGTTCCAAACTCAAAAAAAGACTAAGTCTGGAAAATTCTGGCTAGGCAGTTTTTAGACCATTTGAAGACTTTTTCAAAAAAAATTATTGCAGAGCAAAAAAAAGAGGAAAAAAAGTGCAAAAAAAAGTGGAAAAAAAGAAAAAAAATCAGAGTGTGCTCCTCCCTTGTTTACGTGCAGGGCCGTGATTTTGTTAGTGTTCTAGGCTCGCGTCTTTAGCACGGTCTAGCCTAGGACCAGCACAGTACCGTCGTTGAGCGTTTATTCAACTTTGCATCTCTGAATTGATTATTGCTGACCCTTTTTGCTACCATATTATAAGCCTTCCTAGCTCCACATACATCTACGTCGTGCGTTTGAGTCTCCCTGATAATCCTTGTATCCAAGCTTTGAGAGTTTTGACTACGATGGTTGCCGATCACCGCTTGCTGCTGTGTAAGAACTGGTAAGAATTTGAGATTTGCTTGACGGATTTGTGACACTCCACCACCGCCATTTTCTAGTAGTCTGTAGGATCATTTTCTTGTGTGTTTCTATTGCTGCTAACCATGGAAGGATCACAACCCTACGCGATTGACTGGGAGAACATGACGAACAAAGAGTTACATGATCAGTTTCAGCAAATGATGAGTGGACAGGTGGAAGATGTGCGAAACAGATTTGAAGAGGCCATGGAGAAGATAGATGGCATTGAGAAGGTGTTCGAAACAAAGCTCGATAACAATTTTAATGAATTGCTCGCGCATCTTCCACCGCCCGCTGCACCTGTCGCACCTCTACAACAACAACATCGTCTTCCAAATCAAGTGGCACGAGCACAACACGTTCCCATTGAGCCTGATCAAACTTCTGGTGCTGCTGTACCTACTGTTGGTGCTTCTATCGCTCCTCCTGCTGCTACGGAGGTGGAATACCGTTACGAGGATGAGGTTCATCAAAATCAGAACTACGTGCAACCACCAGCACCACCAACACCGGGTCGTCCTCATGCATATCATCGCAACGGTAGTGCTGCAGCACCACCCGAGGTACATGACCATCTTCCTAAACTAAAATTGAATATTCCACCATTTGAGGGTAGATACGTTCCTGATATATATCTTAATTGGGAGTTAGAAACTGAACAACGATTTACATGTTTACAATATCCTGAGGAGAGACGTGTTCCTGCTGCTGTTTGTGCTTTCACTAGCTTTGCATGTGTTTGGTGGTCTGACATTGTAGATTATATCCTATTCCAGCTACTTGGGCTGCTTTGAAAACTGCTATGCGTACTCGTTGGGTTCCACCATATTATCAACTTGAATTACTTCAAAATTTGCAGCGCTTAAGACAAAGAAAAAATTATGTAGAAGAATATTATCAGGAATTAAAAACTGGCATGATTAGATGTGGTATTGTTGAGGAGAATGAAGCTATGCTTTAAATAGAGAGATTCAGACCATTCTAGAGTATAAGGAGTATACTAATATCACTCGTTTATTCCATCTTGCTTGTAAAGCTGAACGTGAAGTGCAGGATCGACAGGCATTGGCGCGAACTAACTTTTCTGCAGGTCGATCTTCATCATGGACACCACGTGCATCCTCTACTTCCACTCCACCAGCACCTCCATCAGGTGCCACCTCTAGCCGTGATTCAAGAAAGCAGGCACAACCACCACTATCTGCGAAGAGCACACCTGTCGGGCCTGCGCAGAGCTCTTCTTCTTCCATGGCATCAACAGGGCACACAAGTGATATTATTTGTCATCGCTGTAAGGGAAGAGGACATTTTGCGAGAGAATGTCAATCTCAGCGTGTGATGATTGCTACTGAGGATGGTGGGTATGAGTCCACTACTAACTATGATGTGGAGACCTTGGCTCTTATTACACATGAAGAACACAGTGGAGAGGATTCTGATCATGAGAGGCAATAGATGGCTGCTGAAGATGCTGAAAGGTATGAATGTTAAGTTGCTCAATGTGTTTTGAGTGTGCAGGTTACACAAGCTGAGAAAAATCACAGGCATAATTTTTTCCATACAAAGGGAGTTGTGAAGGAACGTTCTGTTCACGTCATCATAGATGGAGGGAGCTGCAATAACTTGGCTAGCATGGAGATGGTGGAGAAGCTATCTCTCACCATAAGACCACATCCACATCCTTACTACATCCAATGGTTCAACAACATCGGCAAGGTTAAGGTAACACATACTGTTCGTGTGCATTTTAGTATCTCTACATATGCTGATTATGTTGATTGTGATGTGGTACCTATGCAAGCATGTTCCTTATTACTTGGTAGACCATGGCAATTTGATAAAAATTCTGTACACCATGGTAGAAACAATCAGTATACTCTTGTTCATAAGGATAAAAATATTACTTTGCTTCCTATGACTCCTGAATCCATTTTGAAAGATGATATTAATAGAGTTAATAAAGCAAAACAGGAGAAAAATAAGAGTGAAAATAAGATTGTGGCAAAAGAATTTGAGCAACAAATGAAACCTAATAATAAACCATCTAGTGTTGCTTCTGAAATTAAATTGAAAAGTGCATGTTTACTTGCCACAAAATCTGATATTGATGAGCTAGATTTCAGCAAATCTGTTTGCTATGCTTTTGTGTGCAAAGAGGCATTATTTTCATTCGAGGACGTGCTTTCCTCTTTGCCTCCTGCTGTCACTAACATTTTTCAGGAGTTCGCTGACGTCTTTCCACAAGACGTGCCACCGGGATTACCACCTATTCGAGGGATTGAGTATCAAATTGACTTAATTCCCGGTGCATCATTACCCAACCGTGCACCATACCGTACCAATCCAGAGGAGACGAAGGAGATTATGCGTCAAGTACAAGAACTGCTCGACAAAGGTTATATACACGAATCCCTTAGTCCTTGTGCTGTTCCTATCATTTTAGTGCCGAAAAAGGATGGTACGTCGCGTATGTGCGTTGATTGTAGAGGCATTAATAATATTACTATTCGTTATCGTCATCCTATTCCTAGGCTAGATGATATGCTTGATGAATTGAGTGGCTCTACAATATTCTCCAAAGTTGATTTGCATAGTGGATACCATCAAATTCGTATGAAATTGGGAGATGAATGGAAAACAGCATTTAAAACTAAGTTTGGATTATATGAGTGGTTAGTCATGCCTTTTGGGTTAACTAATGCACCTAGTACTTTCATGAGGTTAATGAACGAAGTTTTACGTGCTTTCATTGGACGATTTGTGGTAGTTTACTTTGATGACATATTGATTTAT
>NC_053023.1:284448342-284503473 GCF_003073215.2 Triticum urartu | reverse complement strand
ACGCTCAACGACGGTACTGTGCTGGTCCTAGGCTAGACCGTGCTAGAGACGCGAGCCTAGAACACTAACAAAATCACGGCGCTGCACGTAAATAAGGGAAAAGCACACTCTGGAACTTTTTTTTTTTTCGCTTTTTTTTTTTTGCGCTCCTCTTTTTTTTTTTTTTTTTTTCTCCTCTTTTTTTTTTTTTTTTTTGCGCTCCTCTTTTTTTTTGCGCTCCTCTTTTTTTTTTGCCAAAAATTACTATAATGGCGAGTGTCTCAAAACTCTTCCCTCATCAAACTGATAGGATGGGCACGAAATTTTTTTTCACTTTTTTTTTCAGAAATCAGGGCAGCGACGACGAAAAAGTGCGACAAAAAATCACTATGATGGCACGTGGCTCAAAAGACTCAGAAAAGCCTAAAAATAGGATAGGGAAAAAATATTTTTGCCCGTGAAAATTTTGCCCTAAAAACTGCCCGGGGGTCTCCAGACTCTTTTTTTCTTCCGAGACCTACGCAGGCAAGGAAACACGAATCGGAATTGAGATTGATCTCAAAAACAAACCTAATATGAGAAGAATTCGGATTGGTGGTGGATATATGGTGGTGGTATATGGCAGCGGTGGTGGTATATGGTAGCGGTGGTGGTATATGGATAGAGATTGATGGTGGTATATGGATACGGATTGGTGGTGGTATATGGATATGGATTCAGAGCGGTGGCGGATAAGCAAAACTGGTAGATGGGCGATGATGATGGTGCGGCGGCGGCGTGACAACTTGTGACCAGAACTCGAAACTCTAAAAGACTAGACTCTAAGACCAGCAACTTGACACGACGATGCAACCGCAAATTCAACAAAGCAAAAACCCTAAAAAGATTATGCAAAGGCTCAGATTGGTTCGGATATGATGAACTAACCCTATTTTTTTTCTGGCTTTTTCGTGGACTGTAGGTATGAAGAACAGACTCGATCTAATCTACGAAAAACTGTAAAATCTCACCGAGCAACCTGGAAATCTGATACCACTTGATAGAGGCAAAGGTGTCCCGATGTTTCGATGAGATGGTGGCTATCGTTTTCTGTGGGAGTCGACCTTGACGATCCGACTACGAACGTGCGAGACGTCGCGCCTTAGCAATCGCTAAACCAACTTCCGAGGGGTTATTGACCACGCCGGAGCACGATCAACCTGACCACGAGGGCCTGTTTCCTGCGAGCAAACGAAGAACAAGCAAGAAACTGAGATTGCAATCTGGATATTGCGAATATAAGATGAAAGCTTTATTGATCAAGGTGGGGTTCTGTGACGTCTTGGTCTGGTCGTTGGACACAAACGAAGTACGCGAAGTTGCAGCTATGGCGAACTTTTAATCTAAACAAAACCCAAAGTCTAAACGACGCCCTAAGGGCTGTATATATGGAGGAAGAGAGGGTAATTTCGTGGCCCTTGAGGGTGGGGTCCGAAACCAACCCTAACTCTTGTTTCCCCACACATACGGACTCTAAAAATAGCCTATACTTAAGTATTTCGAAATTACATGGGTCTGGCCCATTAATAAGGTGACGCAGCACCTAGAATAGCCTATGGACGAATATTATGAAGTGGCATCTTGTATATTTCGTCCATGGCTTCATGCACTCCTTATGGCGGCTTCAAAGTCCTGAAATCATCACTTGTAACTCCGTTCTTGATCCCCTTGCGCATGCCATCAACTTCATGCGTGTTCTTGCTCCAATGTTCATCCTTCTCCAAGCTAGGCCCTTCATTTGAAAGCAAAACAAATGTATCCAATTTAGGCAGCATCATAATCTCATGAACATTAGAATCATTACCAAGAAACGAAAGTACCTGGTAATTTAATTGGCGTGCGCGAGCTCTAGTAATTGGTCCAGTATATGTAACAGTAGGGGCTGTGGGTGTAACAATGGTATTGATGTCCTCATCAAAGAGGGGGGAATTTCGTGGCCCTTGAGGGTGGGGTCCGAAACCAACCCTAACTCTTGTTTCCCCACACATACGGACTCTAAAAATAGCCTATACTTAAGTATTTCGAAATTACATGGGCCTGGCCCATTAATAAGGTGACGCAGCACCTAGAATAGCCTATGGACGAATATTATGAAGTGGCATATTGTATATTTCGTCCAAGGCTTCATGCACTCCTTATGGCGGCTTCAAAGTCCTGAAATCATCACTTGTAACTCCGTTCTTGATCCCCTTGCGCATGCCATCAACTCCATGCGTGTTCTTGCTCCAATGTTCATCCTTCTCCAAGCTAGGCTCTTCATTTGTAAGCAAAACAAATGTATCCAATTTAGGCAGCATCATAATCTCATGAACATTAGAATCATTACCAAGAAACGAAAGTACCTGGTAATTTAATTGGCGTGCGCGAGCTCTAGTAATTGGTCCAGTATATGTAATAGTAGGGGCTGTGGATGTAACAATGGTATTGATGTCCTCATCACTACGACTCAATCCGAAAAATGTGTCTTCGGCTTTCCAGCCGGAAAACTACTCGGGTTCATTGTTTCCAATAGAGGAATCGAAGCGAACCCAGCCAAAATCCAAGCCTTTTCACAATTGTCGACGTCAACAGACTTAAAGCGGGTCCAAAAACTAGCTGGGTGCGTCGCAACCTTGAGCCGCTTTATGTCCCGATTGGGAGAAAGGTGCTGCCACTTTATCGACTGCTCCGACGCATCGACCACTTCGAATGGACGGACGCGGCTATGGCTTAATTGGAAGAAATAAAAACTCTAGTAGTAGGCAACCCAATCCTAGCCGCACGAAGTATTGGCGAGCCTATGTTGCTTTACATATATGCTACTCACCAGGTAGTGAGCGCCGTACTCGTCATCGAACGAGAGGAAGAGGGACACAAATTCCCAATCCAGAAACCAGTATACTATGTATCGGCGGTCCTTACACCATGCAAATCTCGATACCCGCACTATCAGAAGATAGCGTATGCGGTCTTCATGGCATCTCAGAAGCTGCGACACTACTTTCAAGAGTGTTCGATCATGGCGGAATCCGAAGTTCCACTCAATGACATCATAAATAAATGGGATGCCACCGGCCGCATAGACAAATGGGTCGTTGATCTCTTACCATTTGAAATAACATACAAGCCACATTGAGCTATTAAATCTCAGGTGTTGGTTGACTTGGTCGCCGAGTGGACGGAAGCCGAACTCCCTAAAGAGTACATCACATACTCTAACTGGATCATGTACTTCGGCGGCTCTAAAATGTTAGCCGGATTGGGGGCTGGTGTCATCTTAACAACCCCTACGGGGGACACAGTCCGCTACATGTTACAAATCATGTATACAGACTCCAACAATGCGGCCAAATACGAGGCATTACTACATGGTCTCCGAATGGTTGTCTATATGGGCATACAACATCTAGAGGTGCATGGGGATTCGAACCTTGCAATATCCCAAATAAACAGAGAATTCGACACAAAAGAACCAAAGATGGCAGCATACCGAAACACTGTACTCAAAATATCAGCTCGATTTGAGGGGCTTGAGTTCCATCATGTTGCCCGAGACAATAATCAGTGATGAGAACATGACTACCTTGGATACGACCAAAAATATTGCATACATGCATATTTGTCAGGTGATTTCTAATGCAAACTATTCAATAATCTATTTATGTTATCCAGAACAAAAATACTTCACACACTTTTGTGTTTTGTCTAATTGCAGGTGTATGGGACATTTGTACAATCCACATATGAAGTTAAGGGAAAAGGAGAAGTTTATGTTGTGTTCAAAAAGTCCTCTCACGTCACTTTTGGGCCAAGAGAAGATAGAGTCCAAGTCTTTCACGTTCTGGATTCAGATTCAGACTGCACAGACATACCTGACTCAAAACGCCAACAACTTTTTCATACGGACTCCGAATTGGGTGATTCTTTTTTTGTTGGAAACTAGATTTCGTGCTCTTTCCAGCCCAATTGGATTCACCTTCAAATTCGTCCGGAGCGTTGAGTTACAGACGAAACAATCTGACGTTGCAGCAGAATCCGAGTCAAACTACAAGCCCAAAGGTGTTGCATCACCTCCACTTGGGCCCATGAGCCTTGTACGACCTAGGGTTAGTTTTAGGCTGCCTTGGGACGTCCTCCCACCTCCTTGGCCGTCACCCCTTGCTCCTATATAAGTAGATCCATCTAGTAGCTTTTTCCCTGGGGTTTTGTTTAGATTAAAAGTTCGCCATAGCTGCAACTTCGCGTACTTCGTTTGTGTCCATCGACCAGACCAAGACGTCACAGAACCCCACCTTGATCAATAAAGCTTTCATCTTATATTCGCAATATCCAGATTGCAATCTCAGTTTCTTGCTTGTTCTTCGTTTGCTCGCAGGAAACAGGCCCTCGTGGTCAGGTTGATCGTGCTCCGGCGTGGTCAATAACCCCTCGGAAGTTGGTTTAGCGATTGCTAAGGCGCGACGTCTCGCACGTTCATAGTCGGATCGTCAAGGTTGACTCCCACAGAAACGATAGCCACCATCTCATCGAAACATTGGGACACCTTTGTCTCTACCAAGTGGTATCAGTTTTCAGGTTGCTCGGTGAGAATTTCGAGTTTTCCTAGATTAGATTTATTTTCTTACCTATTGTCCAAGAAAAAGCCACAAAAAAGAGTTAGATCTATTCATCCTTGGTCCAAGCCAGTCTGAGCCTTTGCAATTTTCTTTTCATTGCTTGCATAGTTGAATTATCGGTTGCATCGTCGTGTCGAGTTGCTGGTCTTAGTGTCTAGTTCGTTTAGAGTTTCGAGTTCTGTTCACATTAGTCACGCCACCGCTGCATCATTATCTGTTCTGCTGTCCACCATCCATCCATCAATTTCCACCACGTGCTACCCACCATTCATTGTCATAATAATAGTTGAGATCGTTCACATTTTCACTTGATCCAATCTGCATCTTATCTAGTTTGTTTTGGAAAGAGGGAGAAAAAAAGAGAGAAAAAAAACGAGAGAAAAAAAAGAGAAAAAAAAAGTCAGAGAAAAAAAAGGAGAGAAAGAAAAAAAAGTGTGAGGAAAAAAAAGAGAGAAAAAAAAAACAAAATTCGGATCTTTTTAGACTCAATCTCGTAGTTGAATTCGGATTGGAATCTGTTTTGTGCACTGTTCAGTAAAACAGGCATAACTTCCTCATACGAAGTCCGTTTTGCCTCCGCGAGTACTCAAACGAAAGCTAGCGACGAGCCGCATCTAAATAGTTGAAGAAGCTAGTTCAATATTTGGCACCTCAAAATCGGCTTCTAAATAGGTCTTTTTGCCCTCCGAAGTTCATGAACACAGCTTATTCCAGTTTTTCAGGACAGTTTTCGAATTTTTTTGACTCCTCATATCAACTCGGAATTGAGTGATTCCTTTTGTGTTTGAAAGCTTGAGTCAATACCATTCTTGAAAAAAAATCGGTACAAACTTTTTCGGAGGAAAGTTGGAGACAAAGTTGTTGATATATCCTGCTTGGCTGTTGTTTCACATCATTATCTTTACTGTCGTTGTGGATCTTCACTTATATCTTGTGTCCAGAGCTACTTAGTATCCTTCATTGATGCTAGTTGTGCTACGACGTGACCTCATTAGTGTTCTAGGCTCGCGTCTCTAGTTCGGTCTAGCCTAGGACCAGCATAGTACCGTCGTTGAGCGTTTATTCAACATTGCATCTCTGAATTGATTATTGCTAATCTTTTGCTACCATATATAGCCAACCCAGCTCCACATATTTCTACACCGTGTATACGCATTCCCCTGGCAATCGCTTTACACAATCTTCGGAGTTATTTGACACCGCTAGTTGCCTTCTCACCACCTGCTGCATGGTAAGAACTTGTAAGATATTGATATTTGCTTTACTGTGAGCACTTTACAACCACATCCTAGTAGTTCATAGGAACATTATTCTCGAATTTTGGTTCTTGTTTCTACTAATCATGACAGGTTCCAGAGATAGAAGTTCTTGGACGACGGACACATCTTCACCATCACGAGAGTTGGGACAACACACACAAGCATATGGTCACAGGTTATCTCTTTACCATCATTTGAGGGTAGATTTAATCCTGCTATTTATCTAGCTTGGGAGCTTGAAGTAGAACAAGTTTTTAGTCACCATGATTTTTCTGAACTTGAGAGAGTACGAGCTACCATTAGAGCATTTACTGGTTTTGCTTCTATTTGGTGGAGTGTACATTGTAAGAAAAACATTGATAACCAACCCACAACTTGGAAAGTTTTGAAAGCTGTAATGAGACAACAATTTTTTCCTCCTTACTATCGTCGTGAATTGCGTCGCAAATTGGAGCAATTAAAACAAGGCAGTAACACTGTTCATGCTTACTATCAAGAGTTCAAATCTTATATGCATCATTGTGACATAGAAGAATCTGAGGATGATACAATGAATAGATTTTTTGGTGGTTTGAACCATGATATTCAGGCAAGATTTCAGTATATTCCTCGTTGCATTACTGGTATGTATGTCCGTGCTTGTACCTTTGAGAGACAGATAAAGGAGGATGCATTAGGTGACTACAACAACTACTATTCCAGTTCATGCTCGCCACCGCCGGTGGGTTCCTCCATCATTGCACCTCGGATTATGAGCGCGGCATCATCTCAAGGGTATGGTACATTGTCAACGTCCGTACCTACATCAGCTACATCTTTGCTACAAGGTAACAGTAAAGGTATTGATGATATAACTTCACATGAGAATGATGCATGCCTAGTTAACTTGAATGCGTCATGTATTGAGTTACCTGTTGATTTGAGCACACCACCTATTTTAGAGAATCTTGTTATTGTCATGAATGCGTCATGTGATCAAACAACTGAAATATCAATAATTTTGAGTGCACCCATTGAATTAACTGTTGATGCAAAAGAACTAATGTTTAATCATTTTGATATGGCCTCCAATCTTGGTGATGATTCTGTGTCCAATGACTTATTGCATGTTTGCTTATTTAAGCATGTTGTAGCATGTAAATTTGATGCAAGTAAGGTTTATTCACCAAAGTTGGGATGGTTTAATGATGAACATTGCGAATCTTTTGAAATGAATATGAGCTTCACTTATATGTGCAAACTGAGTTCTAATATTTTCATGCCTTCTACTTCTTGTGATAATTTTTTGGCTTTAGTTTTTATGAACTATGAAAGTTACTCATGTATACATGTGTCATACGTGCAAAAATCAAGGGAAGTTAAACTGGATGACATATACATATACAACATGTACACCTTGTCTCTTTTGTTAGCCACATTTCAGATTAAGCAACGCCGAGGATGGCTTTGTTTTCAAAAAGGGGAGGATGATGAGAACATGACTACCTTGGATACGACCAAAAATATTGCATAAATGCATATTTGTCAGGTGATTTCTAATGCAAACTATTCAATAATCTATTTATGTTATCCAGAACAAAAATACTTCACACACTTTTGTGTTTTGTCTAATTGCAGGTGTATGGGACATTTGTACAATCCACATATGAAGTTAAGGGAAAAGGAGAAGTTTATGTTGTGTTCAAAAAGTCCTCTCACGTCACTTTTGGGCCAAGAGAAGATAGAGTCCAAGTCTTTCACGTTCTGGATTCAGATTCGGACTGCACAGACATACCTGACTCAAAACGCCAACAACTTTTTCATACGGACTCCGAATTGGGTGATTCTTTTTTTGTTGGAAACTAGATTTCGTGCTCTTTCCAGCCCAATTGGATTCACCTTCAAATTCGTCCGGAGCGTTGAGTTACAGACGAAACAATCTGACGTTGCAGCAGAATCCGAGTCAAACTACAAGCCCAAAGGTGTTGCATCACCTCCACTTGGGCCCATGAGCCTTGTACGACCTAGGGTTAGTTTTAGGCTGCCTTGGGACGTCCTCCCACCTCCTTGGCCGTCACCCCTTGCTCCTATATAAGTAGATCCATCTAGTAGCTTTTTCCCTGGGGTTTTGTTTAGATTAAAAGTTCGCCATAGCTGCAACTTCGCGTACTTCGTTTGTGTCCATCGACCAGACCAAGACGTCACAGAACCCCACCTTGATCAATAAAGCTTTCATCTTATATTCGCAATATCCAGATTGCAATCTCAGTTTCTTGCTTGTTCTTCGTTTGCTCGCAGGAAACAGGCCCTCGTGGTCAGGTTGATCGTGCTCCGGCGTGGTCAATAACCCCTCGGAAGTTGGTTTAGCGATTGCTAAGGCGCGACGTCTCGCACGTTCATAGTCGGATCGTCAAGGTTGACTCCCACAGAAACGATAGCCACCATCTCATCGAAACATCGGGACACCTTTGTCTCTATCAATCAGGCAGTGGACATCCTTGCTCGAACGGGCGCTAAGCGCGATCCCGTCCCACCTAACACCTTTGTGGAAAGGCTCTTCAAGCCATCCGTGGTATGGCAGGACGAGAGCAGAAACACTAGTTCGAGCCGATCATACCTCCAGATGCCGAACACAATTCCGATATCATCAGGGGATCGGATACCGAAATGACACCTTCCGCCCATGTAATCATGGTTAGCCTATACTTAAGTATTTCGAAATTACATGGGCCTGGCCCATTAATAAGGTGACGCAGCACCTAGAATAGCCTATGGACGAATATTATGAAGTGGCATATTGTATATTTCGTCCAAGGCTTCATGCACTCCTTATGGCGGCTTCAAAGTCCTGAAATCATCACTTGTAACTCCGTTCTTGATCCCCTTGCGCATGCCATCAACTCCATGCGTGTTCTTGCTCCAATGTTCATCCTTCTCCAAGCTAGGCTCTTCATTTGTAAGCAAAACAAATGTATCCAATTTAGGCAGCATCATAATCTCATGAATATTAGAATCATTACCAAGAAACGAAAGTACCTGGTAATTTAATTGGCGTGCGCGAGCTCTAGTAATTGGTCCAGTATATGTAACAGTAGGGGCTGTGGATGTAACAATGGTATTGATGTCCTCATCACTACGCCTCACATTTGACAACCTCCGAACATATGACATACGACTCAATCCGAAAAATGTGTCTTCGGCTTTCCAGCCGGAAAACTACTCGGGTTCATTGTTTCCAATAGAGGAATCGAAGCGAACCCAGCCAAAATCCAAGCCTTGTCACAATTGTCGACGTCAACAGACTTAAAGCGGGTCCAAAAACTAGCTGGGTGCGTCGCAACCTTGAGCCGCTTTATCTCCCGATTGGGAGAAAGGTGTTGCCACTTTATCGACTGCTCCGACGCATCGACCACTTAGAATGGACGGACGCGGCTATGGCTTAATTGGAAGAAATAAAAACTCTATTAGTAGGCAACCCAATCCTAGCCGCACGAAGTATTGGCGAGCCTATGTTGCTTTACATATATGCTACTCACCAGGTAGTGAGCGCCGTACTCGTCATCGAACGAGAGGAAGAGGGACACAAATTCCCAATCCAGAAACCAATATACTATGTATCGGCGGTCCTTACACCATGCAAATCTCGATACCCGCACTATCAGAAGATAGCGTATGCGGTCTTCATGGCATCTCGGAAGCTGCGACACTACTTTCAAGAGTGTTCGATCATGGCGGAATCCGAAGTTCCACCCAATGACATCATAAATAAATGGGATGCCACCGGCCGCATAGACAAATGGGCCGTTGATCTCTTACCATTTGAAATAACATACAAGCCACATTGAGCTATTAAATCTCAGGATGTTGGTTGACTTGGTCGCCGAGTGGACGGAAGCCGAACTCCCTAAAGAGTACATCACATACTCTAACTGGATCATGTACTTCGGCGGCTCTAAAATGTTAGCCGGATTGGGGGCTGGTGTCATCTTAACAACCCCTACGGGGGACACAGTCCGCTACATGTTACAAATCATGTATACAGACTCCAACAATGCGGCCGAATACGAGGCATTACTACATGGTCTCCGAATGGTTGTCTATATGGGCATACAACATCTAGAGGTGCATGGGGATTCAAACCTTGCAATATCCCAAATAAACAGAGAATTCGACACAAAAGAACCAAAGATGGCAGCATACCGAAACACTGTACTCAAAATATCAGCTCGGTTTGAGGGGCTCGAGTTCCATCATGTTGCCCGAGACAATAATCAGGCAGTGGACATCCTTGCTCGAACGGGCGCTAAGCGCGATCCCGTCCCACCTAACACCTTTGTGGAAAGGCTCTTCAAGCCATCCGTGGTATGGCAGGACGAGAGCAGAAACACTAGTTCGAAGCCGATCATACCTCCAGATGCCGAACACAATTCCGATATCATCAGGGGATCGGATACCGAAATGACACCTTCCGCCCATGTAATCATGGTTGTCATTTCTCCATGGACCGAACCCTTCACGGCCTACCTTAATGGGCAGGAGCTCCCTGATGACCAGAATAAGGCCTGTCGCATAGTTCAACGCTCTAAAGCCTACAAAGTTAACGAAGGTGAACTCTACAAGAAAAGTGCTAATGGAGTTCTTCAAAGATGCATCTCCGAAGAGGAGGGATGATAGCTCCTGGCTAAAATACATGCTGGTCTTGGTGGCCATCACACCGCAGCTCGGGCCCTTGTAAGCAAGGCCTTTCGTACAAGCTTCTTTTCGCCAACGGCCCGAGCAGACGCACAGGCCCTTATATAGCGCTGTGTAGGATGTCAGCTTTTCGCCAATCAAAGTCATATGCCACCTAGTGCCTTAAGAACAATCCCCATTACTTGGCCTTTTGCGATCTGGGAGCTAGATATGGTCGGACCCCTTAAAGGGGGAAGCCACAAGAAGAAATATTTGCTGGTTATGCTGGAAAAATTCACTAAGTGGATAGAGGCCAAACCAGTAAAAACAGCTGAAGTTGGGTCGGTGATCGACTTTATATCCAGCGTGGTACACCGTTATGGTGTCCCGCACAACATCATTACTGACAACGGCTCTAATTTCACAGCTGATGAGGTAAAAAATTGGTGTGGTAATTTGGGCATTAAGCTCGATTACGCCTCTGTATATCACCCTCAAACAAATGGTGAGGTAGAACGGGCTAATGGCCTGATAATGAGCGGCATCAAACCTAGACTAGTGCAATCCCTACTGGAGTCAGATAAACACTGGGTCGAGGAACTCGATTCTGTACTCTGGGAATTGCGGACTATGCCCAATCGCACAACCGGATACACATCGTTTTTATGGTGTACGGTGCAGAGGTTGTCTTACCCTGCGACATTATTCATGACTCACCTTGAGTGTGCCTGTATGAAGAGAGAGAGGCGTAGCTTGATCGGCAGGATGAACTCGATGTCCTGGAGGAGGAGCGCGATATTGCAAGAGCCCGTTCCGCATTTTATCAACAACAGGCTCAGAGATACCAAAGCAGAGAAGTGCGGGCCAAGACTTATAATGTCGGCAAACTCGTTTTACGCCTCCCAGAGAAAAAGAAGGACAAGCTTAAACCAAAAAGGGAGGGCCCCTTCATTATAGATGAAGTTCTAATAGGAGGAGCCTATCGCCTTCTTAATGCATAAGATAATCGCCTAGAGCCGAATCCATGGAACGCTGCTCGGCTCCGAAGATTCTACACATAAGTTTGGCCATGTTTCTTTTTCGTTCTTTTTCTCCTCTTTGTTTGTTTTTGTTTTCTCATTTTTATACGATTCCCAGGATATGTTCTGATAGGTCGAACACTTGAGGAGTACACATCCTAAAATGTATACACCCCACCATGACTGGGGGCTTCTTTAACCGAAGCTTATTATTATTCTGAGCCTGGAGCTCACAAATTATATGCCGTTTGTCCATATACACCCTTTTTTGCCATTATATGCACCTCTATGACTTAAGTTTTTGCCAAGCTGGGTTGCCTCGCTCCAATTTTTATGCCTTACATTCCCGATTATTCAGCTAGGGCATAAAGGGATCACCTCTGCGATTGCTACAACCGAGTAATCCGGACTTGTACCTCAGACGGGTGAAGCTGAAAGCTAGCGTTCTTAAGAGAATAGTTGGTCGGCAATCAAACGACAGATTGTTACATTCTTGTAACTCTTTAAAAATACAAAGTAGTTTTTCCGTATTACGGACCACAACCCAGGCACGCATAATTCAAGCATGCCAACCCAAGGAAAGGAACCCTTAACCGAACTATTCTCCTTGGAAGATGTTTCTTACACATGTAACATAACATACCTCCCGAACTAAAATTTTTGTCTATTCGAGCACAATGACTAGGTTCCCTGGTTTCCGGACATAGTGAATGCTTCTTTCATTCCATAATAATATCCGGAAACACTCCACCATTTTTGATTCGGAGGTTAAAGCTGAAAGCCTGTGATGACAAATTTTCCACATGTTCGGCTAAAGATACAGGTTGATCACAAAGTACATTAATACATTGAATCAAATACCTATTCCCTATCTATCCCATCTATCAAACTGTCTATCCTACAGTCTTCCTTTGAATATTTCGCAGCTATTATTACTTGGTCATGCACCAAGTTCAACGGAATTTCTTTATCGTCTGGTCCCTTTGGTCCTACTCGGGCCATATGATTCGGATCTAGCTTAGGGGAGCATGTTTTCACCCGCCCGGGCCTCTCGTGCGCCTTCACGGCAGGCGAACGTCTTCCATAGCTCAAAGCGGCGCCGGGCACCTTTGAACAGGTTTGCCAAACCCTCCATACTCTCTGGAGGGGTATCGGATGGTCATAAAGCCTTGACCATACTCTTCTTGGCTTTTCGGTCCCGCGCATGCACCACGGATAGCTCCTTCGGCACATCACCTTGAAATCCGGATACTTCTTCTTCCGGCCGACCAGTTAACAGACCTGCAGCAACAGAGTTAAGACATTCCAAATTGTGGACTAAACATGAGCCCTATGGTGGTTTTAAAAGTCATACCGAACATGCCGCCCTTCAACTTCTCATTTTATTTTTGAGCGACCGATAACTGAGCCTTTAAGCTCTCTATCTCTTTGGATTGTTCATATTTTTACTCCTCGTGTTTTTTCTTGTTGGACGTGCTCATTGCGGCCTTTTTCATTTCTGCCAGTTCGGCGGTGATGGCATTCAGCTGCGTCTGGTTTGTCTTCAGCTCCTGGTATAGCACAGTATTCTTCTCTTTGAGAACTTGCAGGTCATATCGATCCTTAAATCGGTTTGTTTCACCGCTTCAAGTCTTGGGGGCTACTGGCATATGACTATCAAAATTGCACAAACTTTTACCTACATATCCTTTGAGAATAGTTGAGTGACTTCGTTAAGTCCGTCTTGAGCGGCCCGGATATATGCGTCCACCGAACTAGGTGCAGTAAATTCCTGTTCGGAAAAGGCTGGAGTGTGCATGGCCTCTTTCACTCGACGGTGATTCATTACCCTCTCCACCTCGGAATTCGTGACGGATACGTCATCCGAATCCTAATGAGGCGGCGGAACCAGCATTGCATCAACCCTCATCCTAGTTGACGAGTTTGGCGTCGGATTAGCTGAAATTCGGCTAGCTGGGCATTTTCCCACAGTCTGCCGCATGCTTCTCCTGAATCATGTATAAAAGGGGACTGTAGCAATCCGAACTTGTGCCCAGGCATGTATCAAGTAGACATGCCTCTTGAAAGACTATGAGGCCTCTACGGTGCTCCCGGTCTCCTTTCATTTTGAACGATTACCCTGCGCAGGGGCCACTCTCGAAGGGGTGCAGCCTGCCGCGCATCGATCCTATAAAGTACAGTTTGGTATAAGGGATAAAGGCACAAGTGGGGATTTCTTTTTGAAGGCTCTTTAAATACTTCCAATGGAGAAAGGATAGGGACGGGGGTAGTCTGCTATAATAGCCAGTTTCGAGCCATTATGGCTCAGTTGATAAAATACCCCATCATCGAACTCTATGTATATATCCGGATCCTTGCAGAAACCAGGCTCTTCACCGCGATTGTGATCCTCTGGCTGTGGGGCAGGACAATGAACGTCCTCGATCATCTTCCTCCATGACTGTTTTGTAACAACAAAAAACAACTAGATTAGCATGCTGTGATAGCAATAAAGCGACACAGGTAATCGAAATCTTACCCATTTGATGGGGTTGTACATGGAGTAACCTTCCCTGTAGGTTAAGCGGAGGAAATCTTCCTTTTTGCCCTTGCACAGATCGATCAGGATCATGTTCGGTTGGGGTATCCCGACCCTTGCGTCTGTAACGAGATGCATCATCTTCTCCGTTGTAGCACCATAAGGGAGTTACTCTGGACTGGAGGGGCTGGACGCATCTTTTATTGCAATGGCCAAAACCTCAATTATCGAGAGCCCGATATGGGCTAATAATCTGACTTTTCTGACCAGCCTTTTTATTTCCGCACTGTCCTCCTCCTTGGTACTTCGGGGACGCCAGTTGAGGCGCTTCTTTAAGGGAGCGCTGGAAAATTCGGGAAGGCCGCGCCTAACTGGGTCCGGTAGTGGGACGTCATCCATGTAAAACCACTCCGAAGACCACTGTGGATATGTCTCCTTGGGAATTCCAACGGGGTATCCGGATCCATCTATACGCCATACTTCAGCACCGCCCACTTCCAATATGGAACCTCCTCGATGGCGGGGGACAAGACAAAAGAACTTTTTCCATAGTTCAAAATGGGCTTGAATGCCCAAGAACAGTTCGCAGAGGGCAACGAAACCTGAGATGTGCAGAATCGAACCTGGGGTGAGGTTGTGTAGCTGGATGCCGTAAAATTCCAATAGACTCCTGAGAAAGGGATGGATTGGAAAACCTAAGCCCCACAAAAGGAATGGGATGAAGCACACTCTCTCCTCCCTATTGGGGTTGGGGAAATTTTCAGTCAGTACGTCGTTACCTATTGAGGCCAATCCCACTCTGACGAAGACTAGATCTGCAAGGGGAAGATATCCCTGCGTCTGGAGCTGACTCAGCTGAAGATGAGGCACTAAGCAGGTCTGCCAATCGCCCTCTTGAGGGCCATGTGGGCACAAAGAAGAGCTTCGGGCACTAGCCATGTTTGGAAGCTTTTTTTGTGGCTGATCTTGGTGTTCCTTCTGCGCGATGTGGATGGCACTTTGAGGATTCGATCTCTTTATATAGGCACCGTGCCTGCATGGCCAGGTGTTTTCTTTTTAATAAAAAATGGTGGACCGTTCGCATTCGTCCAGCGCGTGGAAATTGAGGCGACGGGGAAGGATTCATAAAGATGGAACAAGGAAGTGAGGGCCGAACTATTGTCCGCCCAGTATACGGTGAAGAACCAGCCTTGAAAAAGCCAAAGACGTAAGCCGGATACTGCACGATCATTCGAAGATCACTTTGGGGGCTACTGAGGGAGTCCTCGATTAGGGGGTTCTTGGGTGTTCGGACAACTGGATGTGGGCCGGACTGATGGGTCGTGAAGATACAAAGTAGAAGGCTTTCCCCTGTGTCCTGGTAGGACTCTACTATGCGTGGATAGCAAGATTGGTGTCCGGATATGTAATTTCCTTCTTCCATAAACTGACTCTATACCACCATAGGCCCCTCCGATGTGTATATAAACCGGAGGGTTTAGTCCGTTGAGGCTACCAGAATTCATACAGGCTAGACATCTAGGGTTTAGGCACTTCGATCTCGAGGTAGATCAACTCTTGTAACACCTATACTCATCAAATACAATCTAGCAGTACGTAGGGTTTTACCTCCATTAAGAGGGCCCGAACCTGGGTAAACATCATGTTCCCTATGTCCCCTATTACCTTCGATCCTCAGACGCACAGTTCAGGAGCCCCTACCCGAGATAGGCCAGTTTTGACACCGACAGAGAGGCTGACAGTAGGGATCCCCATGGTCCATGGCCGCACGCAAGCAACTGCCTCCTTATTATGGAAAAAATGATTCCTCCCACTGACATCTTGGGTGCACCGGTTCAGAGGCTGGCCTGTGGGCCTACTAAGTTGACGCATATGTAGGTCTTTATCAACTTAGTCAACAAATAATTATATCAGTAGTGACCGTTGGATTTTAATCGAACGGTCCTGCTGCTTCTTCAATCTCTAATCTTCTTGCACCAGCCGCCCAAACCAGCGCCAACGGGACCGCCTGCTCTTGCCTCTAGTGGCCGGATGTACTTCCGCACAGGTCTCACCGCCACTAGAGGCAGGAGCAGGCGGTCCCGCTGGCGCTGGTTTGGGTGGCTGGTGCAAAAAGATCAGAGGTTGAAGAAGCAGCAGGACCGTTCGATTAAAATCCAATGGTCACTACTCACCCACACCCATGTTATTCTGCGGAGACGGCAACCTCACACCACAGCCGAACCAGTCAACCCTCGTATTACCCTCCGTGTGTTCCTAGGCTCCGCGTCATTCCCTGCCTCACCGCCGTCCACTGTCTGGGTGTTGTCCACGCGGCATGGTCAACGCAATGAATGAACGACAGCCATCAGAAGAGGACTGTACACGGAGAGGCTGATAGCTGGGTCCCTGGCCGCACGGAAGGAAGTGCCTCCTTATTACACGCAAAATAATGATTCCTCCACCTGATAGCTCGGACCCACTGGAAGGGCCTCTGTATTTCACGAAAAAAACATTCCCCCGGGATATCTGGGACCCACTGGCTTTACCTTCGCACGGAAGGAAGTGCCTTCTTACCCCCGACAGCTGGGACCCACCAGCTTGAAGCGAAGTTAGTGTTATCTGTCTGGCCATGAACGTATACGTACATAGCGGTCGATCGGTCTCTCTGCAGCGACGTATCGAGGCCGAGTAAGGAGCGACACGTGTTGAAGTAGAGGCGCCGACGTAGCATGTCACACAGTCTCGTCTATATCGTGTACATGTACTTATAGCCATGCTGCAAGATAGAAAATATGGCTATGTACATACATACGGGCGGGGTCTCTAATGCGTACATCGACGACATCATGTTCATCGGCAACCAACTGGCTAGGTTGGAATGGAGTAAATAGCATCGCGTGTTCATCGGGAGCCAACCGGCTTGGATGGAACAGCCGAAACAAGCTCTGGCATACCGCATAGTGGAGGAAATGGCCTTCTGTTCGACCGCGTACGGTCGAAATGGGGTCCTGTTCATCAAGAAGGGTCTGGCGTACTGCAGAACGGAGGAAACGGACTTGTGTTCGAGTGCCTACGGTTGAAACGGGGTGCTGTTGATTGGGAGGGGTGTGGCATACCGTAAAATAGAGGAAAGAGACTTGTGTTGGAGCGCCTACAGTCGAAACAGAATCCTGTTCATCGGGAGGGGTGTGGCGTACCACAAAATGGGACTCCATGAGCTATTCTTCATCCACCGTCTACTACCTCACTCCAGCTTCCATGGGCTACTATTCATCCACCATCGACTTCCTCCAGCCTCCACCTGCTACTGTTCATCCACCGTTGACTTCCTCCAGCCTCCACTAGCTACTGTTCACCATGGGGTCCTGTTCATCAGCCTCCATAGGCTACAGTTCAACCAGCCTCCACCGACTACGGTTCAACCAGCCCTCAACACAGGGTCCTGTTCAACCAGCCCTCCACGGGGTCCTGTTCATCCACCCCCAACCGCCTCGAGTGTGTGGCGGCCTCCTTTCGATCGGGGTCCTGTTCATCTAGCAGCAATGACCTCTGCTACCACGGGGTCCTGTTCATCCAACTGCCACCGGGAACTGTTCATCGAACCCCCAACAATGGTCACTGTTCATCAAGAGGCAGCAGGTTCGATCGGCTTCAGTGTGCAGCAGTAGCGAAGGAATCGCTCGGGTTCAATTAACAGCCACGGATCGATTGCTTGGGTTCAGTAATGTAGCTAGTGCGATCGCTTGGGTTCAATAAGCGAACGCCTCGCTCGGGTTCAGTTAAAGCCTAACGCCTTGCACACACGTGTGTACGTGTACGAGAGAAATGCGCAATCCATCCATGGATCGCTCGGCCCCGACCACTCACCGTAACCGGAAACTACCCGAAATTTTCCTCGCCCACACTTCTACCATGATTTTTTCCGTCATGGACGGCCCAAAGAATGCCATGCAGGTGCTTCTCCGGCCCGCCAAGGATGAAAAGCCCATTTTCTGTCATGATTTTTTTGCCATAGAAGTAGGAGCCCACCACATCTATGATGATACCGGGTTTTGTCAAAATTATCGTCATAGAAGTGTCATAAGCATGATAGAAAAAATTTCATTTGGGCCAAAATGTCACGGATGTGTCCTTGTTTTGTAGTGTTAGCCCTTGATGGATCGGTGGCTCCGAGTGCTCCTCAACCGGAGGGTCCGAAAGTGAATTGTCAAATTTTGTGATGTAGCATAATAGAGTTTGAGACGAGAAAAATCATAGATAGCTAGAGGGAGTACTTAGGCATTCTTGTCCATCCATTTGGCAAAAGAAAAACCAGCCAATCAAAACAACAAATGGATGTCCTTGAATGGAGGCAATTATGCATCCAAGATGCTCACACAATAAGATAGTAAATAAAATATGTGGCAAAGTATGCACATACACTCTAGCATCTATGAAGCAATTGGACATGACTAAGTCATCTATATATGAGTATATTGACTGAGGAGTCAAATGAGAACATTTGATCATAGGTCATAGTCATCGTTTAAGCACAAGTGGGGTTACCACTTTTACATAAAGCATTGCTGTGTTCACATCATTAGAGTTGCTTTAGCTCAATTTTTAGAGCAAAGCTCCCCCTAGATGTGATATCCCCCCAAAGAGGGTTGAACTAACCTTGGTTTTTATCGATGATGACTTCATGTAAATGTTCAAGATGTGGATACTCAATGTTGATGTAGATCATTTCGAGCAATCCATTGGAGTGTTGCACTTTAAATACCTACATGGGTTACTCCCACAAGGAACATACTAGGATATCCATAGACATAGAGTGAAACACACTTATGATGATGTCCACGAAAGCATTAGGTCACCTTCTCCCTTTTCTTACCAACAAGAGGGTTTGTGACTCCATGAACTAGTACAAGATATGAAAGTTGATTGTGCTTGTCCTCACCAAAATGAATATGAGTGAAGTATGTTGGCGGAGTCACCCTCAAGAAATCTCTAGTTCTTCTTCTTCTGGATCCACATCAACCTGATGGGAATCCTTGGAGTTGTAGTCGTACTTGATGAAATAGAACTTGATGTAGTCTTGGGAACCCACTTGACCATGTCCTAGGAGCTTCTTCAAATGAATCAATCTCTTCTTGAAGCTTTTCCTTGCCTTTTAGCATGTGGTCTTGTGGTGGAAGATCATCTTGAGCTTGTGTTCCCTTGAAATAAGTGGGGTCATACTTATCTTGTTGAGGAACAAACTTCGTCTTGGGTTATTGATCTTCTTCCCACCCAACTCCATTGGCATTGAACTTTCGTTCAAAACCAACACCTTGATTCTTCCGGTGCCTTCCTTTCATACGTACAATTTCCTCAAAGTGCTTACTTCCGGCAAGGCTCTTGTAAGCACCTTTCTCTATAATTCTCTTCAATAAGCTATTTTCTTGCTCAAGTGTAACTTGGCTAAGAGAATCATTAGTGGAATCAAGAGAACTACTAGAAGCAACAATATTGGATTTAACATGATTATTGTTACTACTAGAGGAAGAATCCTTCTTGTTCTTATTGCTAGATTTTACTTGTGGCATATAAGTAGATAAGAGGAGACGTTTGGCAAGATAAGAAGAACTCTTCTTTCGAAGCTGATCATTGATAGCTCTTAAGAACTCATGCTCATGCTCTAAATTTAGCTTCTCGACGCGTAGCTTCTCATGAGTCTTTAGGAGCTCTCAATGATCCTTTAGAGTTGTTTCATGAGCTAACTTAAGAGTGTTTAGTTCTTTAGTTAGACGCTCAATCTCCTTCTTATCATTGTCATCCGTTTCATCTTGATTAGCATGAATACTAGAAATTTCATCATAGTTTTCATCACTACTGTTGTCAACAAGTAAATCATCATCACCTATCAAATTATCTTCATCACTACTGAAATCAACATACTCGGGGTGTGATACCTTAGGGCCTTTAGCCATGAAGCATCTTCCAATTTATTCATTTGGTGAGTCAAATATATCGTAGGAGTTGGATGACACAAGTGCAAGACCGGCAACACCTTCATCTTGAGTATATTCAGGGTCGGAGTGATAGCTTCTCTCAGAGTAGTTGTCGGAGTCATAACCGGATACCCATTCGCCAACGTGAGCTTGATGTCTACGTCTTGTGTAGCTCTTTGATGACTTGTCCTTCCTTTCTGAATCCTTGCTTCTATGAGAGGGTCTTCGTTCATAACGATCATCTCTACTCCTCTCTCTTGGTGGTGATTCATCTCTTTTACTTCTTTTTAGTGAATCTTCTCTTTTCTTGTAGGGAGTCGTGCACTCATTGGAGTAGTGTCCGGGTCTTCCACAATTGTAGCAATTACGATCATGACTAGAAGATCTTTTGTCATTGTAGGATCTTGACTTGGAGCTTCTCCCTTTGCTTCTATTCTTGTATAACTTGTTGAAGTTCTTTGTGATGGCTTGGCTTATTAGGGATGATAGACTACTCATATCAATAAGGAATTCCTTCTTTTCCGGGAGCCTATTCGGAAAGAACTCCAAAGTTACGCATGCTCATCTTGGAGTAATTTCAGGATGGGTGACCGACCGGGAAGTTGCTCCCGGGTGCGCATGAGTGAGGACATAGTGCGTAGAAAAGACTAGTATTGATCTGTGGGGCCAGTCTAGATCCTGCCAGGAGTAACGGCCACCGACGGGTGTGTCCGGGGCGTTACAAAGTTGGTATTAGAGCCGACCATCGCGGTTACATGGATGTTTGCGGACATGTGCGCGGTCATGTTGTGCATGCCATTTGTGACCTGTCGTGGCACACAACATGGCACTTGTTCTGGACTGGAAGCACAGACATATGTGCCAAGAGGGAACGTTCCTCTGGCCCGACGAGGACGTTGGTTCCTCTGAGTGGGGGTGTATGTGATAGCCTGGCTTATTAGGGATGATAGACTACTCATATCAATATGGAATTCCTTCTTTTCCGGGTGTCCATTCGGAAAGAACTCCAAAGTTAAGCATGCTCAGCTTGGAGTAATTTCAGGATGGGTGACCAACTGAGAAGTTGCTCCCGGGTGCGCACGAGTGAGGACAAAGTGCGCAGAAAATACTAGTATTAATCTGTGAGGCGAGTCTAGATCCCGTCAGGAGTAACAATCACCGGCGGGTGTGTCCAGGGCATTACATTCTTCACCATTAAGCTCAATTCTTGACTGGAAACTTGTTTCTCACTTGATGTTGTAGGAGCATCACTTGAAGCTTTGTAAGCACCGCTTGACTTGTTATGGAGCTCTTTCTTATCCTTGAGTGACATGTCATGAGCAAAAATTCTACCAATGAATTCGGTGGGCTTGAGGTTTTTGTAATTGGGCATCATTTGGATCAAGCTGCAGACGGTATCATATTTTCCATCCAAGGCTCTTAGGATCTTGTTGATGATGAATTTGTCGGTCATCTCTTCGCTTCCTAAGCCGGCAATCTCATTTGTGATGAGAGCAAGCCTAGGGTACATCTCAGCGTGATAGAGGCAAAGGTGTCCCGTCTTTCGATGAGATGGTGATTATCATTTCGGAGGAGTAGAATTTCACGACCCGACTACGAACGTGTGAGGACGTCACGCCTTAGCAATCGCTAAACGAACTCTGAGAGGTTATTGACCACGCGGAGCACGATCAACCTGACCACGAAGGTCTATTTCCTGCAAACAAACAAAGAACAAGCAAGAAACTAAGATTGCAATCTACATATTGCGAATATAAGATGAAAGCTTTATTCATCAAGGTGGGGTCATGTGACGCCTTTGTCTGGTCGTTGAACATAAACGAAGTACGCGAAGTTGCAGCTATGGCGAACTTTCAATCTAAACAAAACCCAAAGTCTAAACGATGCCCTAAGGGCTGTATATATGGAGGAAAGAGGGGGGAATTTCGTGGCTAACTCTTGTTTCCCCACACATACGGACTCTAAAAAAACCAAAGTCATAGAACCCCACCTTAGGGCATCGTTTAGACTTTGGGTTTTGTTTAGATCAAAAGTTCGCCATAGCTGCAACTTCGCGTACTTCGTTTGTGTTCAACGACCAGACCAAGACGTCATAGAACCCCACCTTGATCAATAAAGCTTTTATCTTATATTCGCAATATCCAGATTGCAATCTCAGTTTCCTGCTTGTTCTTTGTTTGCTCGCAGGAAACAGACCCTCGTGGTCAGGTTGATCGTGCTCCGACGTGGTGAATAACCCCTTGGAAGTTGGTTTAGCGATTGCTAAGGCGCGACATCTCGCACATTCGTAGTCAAACCGTCAAGGTCGACTCCCACAGAAAACGATAGCCACCATCTCATCGAAACATCGGGACACCTTCGCCTCTATCAAAGAATAGCCTCTGGACGAAATTTATGAAATGGCATCTTGTATATTTTGTCCAAGGCTTCATGCACTCATTATGGTGGCTTCAAAGTCCGGGAGTCATCGCTTGTAACTCCGTTCTTGTTCCCCTTGCGCATGCCATCATCTCCATGCTTGAACTTGCTCGAAGGTTCATCTTTCTAGTCCAAGCTAGGCCCTTCATTTGTAAGCAAAACAAATGTATCCAATTTAGGCAGCATCATATTCTTATGAACATTAGAATAGTTACCAAGAAACGAATGTACTTGGTAATTCAATTGGCGTGCGTGAGCTCTAGTAATTGGTCTAGTATGTATAGCAGCAGGGGCTGTGGGTGTAACAATGGTAGTTTCGATCGAGTCTGTTCTTCATACCTATAGTCCACGAAAAAGCCAAAAAACAAATTAGGGTTAGTTCATCCTATCCGAACCAATCTGAGCCTTTGCATAATCTTTTCTGTATTTGCTTTGTTCAATTTGCGGTTGCATCGTCGTGTCAAGTTGCTGGTCTTAGCGTCTAGTCCTTTAGAGTTTCGAGTTCTATTCGCAGGTTTTCACGTGGCCGCTGTGATATATATCACCACCGCATCATCATCATCGCTGTTGCTGTATACCACCACCGCACCAACTTCATCGCCACTGCCATATACCACCACCACATATTCACCGCCAATCCGA
Source organism: Triticum urartu (assembly GCF_003073215.2). NCBI lineage: Eukaryota > Viridiplantae > Streptophyta > Magnoliopsida > Poales > Poaceae > Triticum > Triticum urartu. Next base: position 284,480,400 of record NC_053023.1, on the reverse strand, counting down.
GTCCATATCCGCCACCACCTATCCGCCGCCATCACGCCAATCCGAGTTCTACCAGATTCATCGCCGCCACCAGTCCGAGTTCCACCAAATTCATCTCTGCGACCAGTTCTAGTCCGAGTCCAGTATTTTGTTACTCTGTTTTGGATTTCCAGATCACGCCATACTCCGAGTCGTGATAGAGTAGGACTCCCGAACTTTTGTGCCACCCGTAGTAAAAAAATAGTTCCAAAGTAAAAAAACTAAGTCTGGAAAATTCTGGCTAGGCAGTTTTTAGACCATTTCTAGACTTTTTCGAAAAAATTGTTGCGTGGCGAAAAAAAGAGAGGAAAAAAGGTGCAAAAAAGTGAAAAAACAAGAAAAAAAATTCAGAGCGTGCTCCTCCCTTGTTTACGTGCAGCATGGTGATTTTGTTAGTGTTCTAGGCTCACGTCTCTAGCACGGTACCGTCGTTGAGCATTTATTCAACTTTGCATCTCTCAATTGATTATTGATGACCCTTTTTGCTACCATATTATAAGCCTTGCCAGCTCCACATACATCCACGCCGTGCGTTTTACTCTCCCTGATAATCTCTCTATCCAAGCTTTGAGGGTTTTGACTACGATGGTTGCCGATCACCGCCTGTTGCTGGGTAAGAACTGGTAAGAATTTGAGATTTGCTTGACAGATTTGTGACACCCACCACCACTGTCGTGGTATTCTCACGGGGGGTGCAAGACGACAGATGCCACAAGGTGGCTTCGTGTGAGGGCAAGACTGCTGCCGGAATATCCAGGGACGGGTATGCGAGTAGCACGCGCTAGTTTACCCAGGTTCGGGGCTCTCCAGAGAGATAATACCCCTACTCCTGCAAGTCTGAGTATATGTGGAGTACATCGCAGTACAGAGCGCTCGTGGAGCTGTATTGGACTGAGAGTAGTAGCAATGAGCTAGCTAGCTAGTGGCGTGGTGGCCGTGGCCTCTGGCCGAATGGGTGCATGCTCATACATGTGTGTGGATGGCTGGCTAGCTAGCTTGCTTGTGTGTGTGCGTGAGTCCATCCTCCTGGATGGATGGATGAGGCCTCCTTTTATAGTGTGAGCTAGCTTAGAGAGTAAGCCAAGTAGTGGCATGGGCAAGGCATGGTGGGTGTCATCCTTGTCCCCTAGGTCACTTCATAAATAGTGCCAGGGGACAAGTGACACTATACATGATGGCTGGGGTGGCACATGAACAGTGCTCAGGTACAACCATCTCGTCGGTGTCTTGTCGGTGTTGGGTCGGGCTGCAGTCGGCAGCCGATTGGTTGGCGCAGTCGGCAGCCGGCTAGTTGGCGCAGTCGGCAGCCGGCTGGTTGGCGCAGTCAGCAGCCGGTCGGGCAGAGCAGTCGGACGGGGAGCCGGCAGGAGCGGCGGGGCAGTCGGACTGAGGGGCTTTGCTAGCCCATATGTCTTGATTTATTGTCTCGCTGTCTTCGGGGTATCCGTGTCCAATTACTCCGATAGTAGCCCCCAACCCTCCGGGCAACTTGGCAAAGTTGGGCGGAGGTTTTTTGGAGAGTGTTCATGGAAATGATCATGAAAAAGACAAAGTTAGTCCACGCAGATATATCAAATGTTTGCTTTTAGCATTTGCAAGTTTTATGCGGAGGGTGCCGACTCGGTTTCGTCCGAGCCCCCTTAATCTTTTTCGTGTTCCCTCCGCGTTTTGGCTTGTGCTCTTGCTTGCCGGACAGCCGCTCTACGGTCTGTGGCTGAGAGTGGGCCGTGAAGTGGAGTGTATAGTACTCAGAGTCTGGGAGTAAATTCAACCGAGTAGATAATTGTAAAGGAAATGGCCGGATCGCCCGATCCATTTTTCTTCCCGGACGTTTTTCGCGTGGGTGGCCTCCAGCGTTCACTCTTGCTAGTCGGACAGCCGCTCTGCGGTCTGTGACTAAGAGTGGGCCTTTGGTACCGCGCACGGTACTAAGCCGTCTGCGGGAACTAACGTCTCAGGCCAATCGGCCAGCGCCCGGGCCAACTCTGGCTGGCGCCGGGGCAAATAATGATGCAACTATAATGAAATGCGGAGATAGTTCCCCGAGCATCGCTCGGGGTTATCCGTGCTTGCGTGGTGCAAAAATATGCGGGTGAGGGGCTCACATTGATTTTCGTGTAGTCGCGGTCGTTGTCGAGGACAGCCGGCACGGCTTGGCGCTCGCGAGCGTGTCGGCGCACCCGCTGGGTGTAGCCTTCGAGCCTCTGGATGCTCGAAGGGGGGGGTCCCGGCCGGTCATGCTCGACCGGCCAGGCGGGGAGGCATCTTGCAGCGCCTTTTTTCTTCTTTTTCTCTTCTGCCGGCTGCTGGCAGCCGGACACAACTCTTCTCTTGTTTGCAATCTTCCATGGGGGCGCACCAGCGCACCCACTGGGTGTAGCCCCCGATATTCGGGCCGACTGCTGGCCGGATCTCCCGGCAACTACTTTGTCTTCTTCTTCGCGGGGCGCGTCAGCACACCCGCTGGGTGTAGCCCCCGAGATCCGGGCCGACTGCCGAGCAACTAATTTGTCTTCTTCCTCACGGGGGCGCTTCAGCACACCCGCTGGGTGTAGAGCGCTCCGCCAGTGCAGTTGGCAGCCGGCCAGGCCGTGCATGGATGCACATACAACCATAGCAGCCGGCAGCCGGCCAGGTAGTGCATGCGGCCGCCTGGCCAGAGCAGTCGGCAACCGGCCAGACATGCACGTACATATTGCAGCCGGCCAGACATGCATGTACGCAGTGCACCCATCGGTGCACTTCCTTTCTCTTCTTTTTCTTCTTTCCAGCAGTCTACTCCGACTTTTGCTCAGCCGGCCACTGCTTATTTTTCACTCGGCCACTTCTCAGCCGGATTGGACACTCGACCCTTTCTCTCTCTCTTTTTTCCAGCCGGCCATTGTGCAGGCGGCCCCTGACTTTTCTAGCCGGCTCCGCTTTCCAGCCGGCCCCTTACTTTTTTCTTTCAGGAAGTCGGCCGAATGGGCGAGTGGGGTGGCAGGCGAGCCAGCGCACGCGGCTGCGGTCGCCTGGAACGGCAAGCCAGCGGGGGAGACCGCGGGAGCTGGTAGCAGGGTTCGCCACCGTTCCCGACATGGTGCGCGGGAGCCGGCAGCAGGGGACACCGCAACAGCCGGTGCCGGGACGCGCGCGGGCGGGGAGCCGGCGAAGCGGTGCGGGCCCACGGCCAACGAGGCGCAGCCAGACGCGGAGCAGTCGGCTCGCGGCGACACGAACGCGCGGAGGGAGCGGGGCGGCCGGGTGCCGCCGGCATGCACGCAGCAGCCGATGACAGGCGGTGGAGGAGCGGTCAGGCGCGTAGCAAAACAGGGGCCTCAGACACGGCGATGGAGAGGCGCACGCGGTCTTCGGTGTGATGCAGAGGTGCGCGGGAGTCGGCCTTGACGCAGACGAAGGAGTCGGGGATCCGGTGGAAGCCGTCGCGCGGGAGCTGGCCGGCCGGGTTGGGGAAGCCGGAGCCGGCGTAGAGGACCCGGCGCGGAGCACCCGGCAGGGAGGAGCCGGTGCGGAGAGGCCGGAAGCGGGGCCAAGCGGCACCGGCGACGGGAGGCCGAGCTCGGGGCGCGGGTGGTCGCCGGTAGAGGCGAGGCGGACGCGGCCGGCAATAGCTCGAGCGATGCTGAGGAGGCGCGCGACGCAAGCAGGCAGCCCCGCATGACGCAGGGAGGCACTAGGCGGCGACGTCATTGCAGGCGGCCAGGAGCGCGGCCCGCGGGCGTGGTGGAGCGCAGGAGCCGGACAAGGCTAGGCGGAGCCGGCGCCAGAGGCGATACAGCCGGCTCGGAGTAGTGAAGTAGCACCCGAGGAGGAGGAGCCCAGCTGGGCCGGCGCAGCTCGGACCATGCGAGAGCAGCGCGGGGCGGCAGCTGGTCCTGTGGCGAGGGAGTTGGCGACAGGGGCCGCGGGCGTGTGAGAGGGGCGTAGAGGCACGGACGCCGCGTGGCCCGGGCAAGGGAGCTCGGTGGCATGGCCGTACTAGGAGACGAGCTGGAGGCAGAGCAGCGGACAAAGTGCTGGGTAGAGCGATGGTGATGATGTCTGTCTCGAGTACGGGCAATGTACAAGGAGTATCTGGCTATTGAACAAGCAATGTGTGGGAAGTGTATGAGTCATATCTGGGGCATGTATGTATGGCCAATGGTTTGACCATTGTCTGACTTGTATCTAGCTAGCTTGTCTAGATGATATTTGGAGTAGGGAATGCCTGTTTCGGCTGAAGCAAGGCACAACGCGGAGGGAAGCAGACGCGAGCGAGGCGTGGATGGCCACGGCCGACCGAAACAAGGAGACGAGCGGTCGGCGTTGCGGTGGTGGTGAAGAAGGCAAGGCCAACGGCGAGGACGTGCTGCCCCTCAAGGCCATTCCAGGGGCATGTCGATGTCGAGCCCCCGACCGCTATTGGAGAGATGGCGTGATGCCGCGGTGATGAAGACGAAGAGGCCGATGGCGAGGATGCGCCGCCCCTCGCGGACGCTCCGAGGGCGCGTCGATGCCGGGCCCCCGAGTGCTACCGGAGAGACGACGGCAACGCCGCGGATGATGAAGAAGATGGTCCCGCCGGACTGCGAAACCAGCAGTAGTGCGGTAGCATAGTACCGCCGCACGGTGGGCGCCAAATGTCGTGGTATTCTCACGGGGGGTGCAAGACGATAGATGCCACAAGTTGGCTTCGTGTGAGGGCAAGACTGCTACCGGAATATCCAGGGACGAGTATGCGAGTAGCACACGCTAGTTTACCCAGGTTTGGGGCTCTCCGGAGAGATAATACCCCTACTCCTGCATGTCTAAGTATATCTGGAGTAAATCGCAGTACAGAGCGCTCCTGGAGCTGTATTGGACTGGGAGTAGTAGCAATGAGCTAGCTAGGTAGTGGTGTGGTGGCCGTGGCCTCTGGCCGAATGGGTGTATGCTCATACGTGTGTGTAGATGGCTGACTAGCTAGCTCTCTTGCTAGCTAGCTTGCTTGTGTGTGTGTGTGAGTCCATCCTCCTCGATGGATGGATGAGGGCTCCTTTTATAGTGTGAGCTAGCTTAGAGAGTAAGCCAAGTAGTGGCATAGGCAAGGCATGGTGGGTGTCATCCTTGTCCCCTGGGTCACTTCATAAATAGTGCCAGGGGACAAGTGACACTATACATGATGGCTGGGGTGAAACATGAACAGTGCTCAGGTACAACAATCTCGTCAGTGTCTTGTCGGTGTCGGGTCGGGCTGTAGTCGGCAGCCGGCTGGTTGGCGCAGCCGGCAGCCGGCAGCCGGCCGGGCAGAGCTGCCAGACGGGGAGCCGCCAGGAGCGCCCGGGCAGTCGGACTGAGGGGCTTTGCTAGCCCCGATGTCTTGATTTATTGTCTCGCCGTCTTCGGGGTATCCGTGTCCAATTACTCCGACAACCACCTCTTGTTAGTAGTCTGTAGGATCATATTCTTTTCTGTTTCTATTGCTGCTAACCATGGCATGATCACAAGTTGACGAGACTGACTGGGAGAACATGATAAATAAGAAGTTGCATGATAAATTTCAGCAAATGATGAGTGGACAGGTGCAAGATGTGCTAAACAGATTTGAAGAGGCCATAGAGAAGATAGATCGCATGGAGAAGTCGTTCGAAACAAAGCTCGATAACAAGTTTAATGAATTGCTCGCGCGTCTTCCTCCACCATCACCGGCTGCACCTAACGCACCTCTACAACAACAACAACAACAACAACAACAACAACAACAACCACGACGACGACTACCTCCACGTCGCGAAACAGCCCTCCACCGAGCGAGTTGTGTCCCTCTTGCACCTGGCCAAACTGTTGGTGCTGCTGTAGATACTTCTGTGGCTCCTACTGCTGATGCGGAGGAGGATGATTATGCGGGAGATTACGAGGATGAGGTTTATTAAAATCAGAACTACGTGCAACCACCAGCACCACAACCACCAGGTCGTCCACATGCAAATAATGGCAATGGTAGGGCTCCCCCTCAGTTATGAGATCATGACCATCTCCCAAAACTGAAATTGAATATTCCACCATTTGAGGGTAGATATGTTCCTGATATATATCTTACTTGGGAGTTAGAAACTGAACAACAATCTACATGTTTACAATATCCTGAGGAGAGACGTGTTCCTGCTGCTGTTTGTGCTTTCACTAGCTTTGCATGTGTTTGGTGGTCTGAACATTGTAGATTATATCCTATTCCAGCTACTTGGGCTGCTTACAAAACTACTATGCATACTCGTTGGGTTCCACCATATTATCAACGTGAATTACTTCAAAAATTGCAGCGCATAAGACAAGGAAAAAATTCTGTAGAAGAATATTATCAGGAATTACAAACTGGCATGATTAGATGTGGTATTGTTGAGGAGAATGAGGCTATGCTTGCACGTTTTATGGGTGGATTAAATAGAGAGATTCAAACCATTCTAGAGTATAAGGAGTATAATGATATCACTCGTTTATTCCATCTTTCTTGTAAAGCTGAACATGAAGTGCAGGATCAACATGCATTGGCGAGGACTAACTTTTCTGCAGGTCGACCTTCATCATGGACACCGCGTGCATCCTCTACTTCCACACATTCTACTGCACCGACACCTCCATCAGCTGTTACCTCCAGCCGTGATACAAGGAAGCAGGGACAACCACCATTATCTGCCAATGAAAGTGCTAGTGATCGACTAGAGGGGGGTGAATAGGCGATTTTTATGAAAGTCTTCAAAACATGTAAGTTTCGAAGACAAACGATAGAAATAAACCTATTATCATGCAGCGGAAGGTAGACTACACTAGGAAAACCATAGTCATGTATTCAATGAAGTGAAGGCACAATGACAAATAGCAGCTAGGCAGTAAGGATGAGGTAGGAAGATGTTGAGAAGCCAATCAGTACACGTAATCTCTTAGTGAAGTCGAATGGTGATGCTATCGTACAATGACTTCACAAGAACCAACAGTAAGTAAAGGGAAGGGAAGGATGAAACCAGTGACTCGTTGAAGACAATGATTTGTTGGACCAGTTCCAGTTGCTGTGACAACTGTATGTCTGGTTAGGGAGGCTGAGATTCAACTCAGAAGACCTCGTCTTCACCTTATTCCCCTTGAGCTAAGGACACCCAATCCTCGCCCAATTACTCTGGTAAGTCTTCAAGGTAGACTTCCAAACCTTCACAGACTTTGTTCACCGGCGATCCACAATGACTCTTGGATGCTCAGAACGCGACGCCTAACCGGCTGGAGGATTCACAGTCCTCAAGTGTAATAAGTCTTCAGATCACACAGACAAGAAGACTTAAGTGATGCCTAACACTCTTTGGCTCTGGGTGGTTAGGGCTTTATCCTCTCAAGGAATTCTCTCTCAAAGGCTTCGAGGTGGGTTGCTCTCAAACGACAAAAGCTGTACTTTAACTCTGAGCAGCCAACCATTTATGGTTGTGGGGGGTGGGCTATTTATAGCCACTAGGCAACCCGGCCTAATTTGTCCGAAATGACCCTGAGTCACTAAGGAACTGACACGTGTTCCAAAGGTCAGATTTCAAACAAACACGGCAACTTTACTTGGGCTACAAGCAAAGCTGACTTGTCCAACTCTGAACAAGATTCCCTCTCATAGTCTTCACTCGAAGACATAGGATTTTGGTTAAGCATCACTTCAGTCATTCTGACTGGTTCTCTTGGACCCCACTTAACAGTACGGTGGTTCCTATGACTCAACAAGGAAGAAAAAGAACTACGAAAGATCTAAGTCTTCGCGCTCCATAGTCTTCATGCGATGTCTTCTCTTGTGGTCTTCAAGGTGAATCTCTTCACTTACCACCTTTGACTTCAATGTCTTCATACATTTTTAGGGGTCATCTCTGGTAGGAAAACCGAATCAATGAGGGACTTCTACCTGTGTTATCCTGCAATTCTCACAAACACATTAGTCCCTCAACTAGGTTTGTCGTCAATACTCCAAAACCAACTAGGGGTGGCACTAGATGCACTTACAGCCAAGAGCACACCTATTGGGCCTGCATAGAGTTCTTCTTCTTCCATGGCATCAACAGGGCACACAAGTGATATTATTTGCGTCGTTGTAAGGGAAGAGGACATTTGGCGAGAGAATGCAAATCTCAGCGTGTGATGATTGCTACTGAGGATGGCGAGTATGCGTCCGCTAGTGACTAGGATGAGGAGACTTTGGCTCTTATTACACGTGAAGAACACGGTGGAGATGATTCTCATCACGAGACGCAATACAAGGCTCCTGAAGATGCTGATAGGTATGAATTTTTAGTTGCTCAACGTGTTTTGAGTGTGTAGGTCACACAAGCTAAGCAAAATCAGAGGCATAATTTGTTCCATACAAAGGAAGTTGTGAAGGAACGTTCTGTTCGCATCATCAGAGATGGAGGGAGCCGCAAGAAGTTGGCTAGCATGGAGATGGTGGAGAAACCATCCCTCACCACAAGACACATCCACATCCTTACTATATCCAATGGTTCAACAATAGCGGCAAGGTTAAGGTAACACGTACTGTTTGTGCATTTTACTATCTCTACATATGTTGATTATGTTGACTGTGATGTGGTACCCATGCAAACATGTTCCTTATTACTTGGTAGACCATGGCAATTTGATAAAAAAATTGTACACCATGGTAGAAATAATCAGTATACTCTTGTTCATAAGGATAGCCATATTACTCTGCTTCCTATGACTCCTGATTCCATTTTGAAAGATGATATTAATAGAGCTAATAAAGCAAAACAGGAGAAAAATAAGAGTGAAAATCAGATCGTGGCAAAAGAATTTGAGCAACAAATGAAACCTAATAATAAACCATCTAGTGTTGGTTCTGAAATTAAATTGAAAAGTGCGTGTTTACTTGCCACAAAATCTGATATTGATGAGCTAGATTTCAGCAAATCTGTTTGCTATGCTTTTGTGTGCAAAGAGGCATTATTTTCATTCGAGGACGTGCCTTCCTCTTTGCCCCTACTGTCACTCACATTTTGCAGGAGTTCGCTGACGTCTTTCCACAAGACGTGCAACCAGGATTACCACCTATTCGAGGGATTGAGCATCAGATTGACTTAATTCCCGGTGCATCGCTACCCAACCGTGCACCATACCGTACCAATCCAGAGGAGACGAAGGAGATTATGCGTCAAGTACAGGAGCTACTTGACAAAGGTTATATACACGAATCTCTTAGTCCTTGTGTTGTTGCTATTATACTAGTGCCTAAAAAGGATGGTACATCGCGTATGTGTGTTGATTGTAGAGGAACTAATAATATCACTATTCGTTATCGTCATCCTATTCCTAGGCTAGATGATATGCTTGATGAATTGAGTGGCTCTACAATATTCTCCAAAGTTGATTTGCGTAGTGGATACCATCAAATTCTTATGAAATTGGGAGATGAATGGAAAACAACATTTAAAACTAAGTTTGGATTATATGAGTGGTTAGTCATGCCTTTTGGGTTAACTAATGCACCTAGTACTTTCATGAGACAAATGAACAAAGTTTTACGTGCTTTCATTGGACGGTTTGTGGCAGTCTATTTTGATGATATACAGATTTATAGCAAATCTTTGGAAGAACATTTGGAACATTTATGTGCTGTTTTTATTGCTATATTGGATGCACGTTTGTTTGGTAACCTTGGGAAGTGCACCTTTTGCACCGACCGAGTATCTATTCTTCGCTATGTTGTTACTCCAGAGGGAGTTAAAGTTGATAAAGCCAAGATTGAAGCTATTAAGAGTTGGCCGCAGCCCAAAACGGTCACACAAGTGAGGAGTTTTCTTGGCCTCGCTGGATTCTATAGGTGTTTTGTGAGAGATTTCAGCACCATTGCTGCACCTCTCAACGAGCTTACAAAGAAGGATGTGCCTTTTGTTTGGGGTACCGCACAGGAAGAAGCCTTCACGGTATTGAAAGATAAGTTGACACATGCTCCTTTACTCCAACTTTCTGATTTTAATAAGACTTTTGAGCTTGAATGTGATGCTAGTGGAATTGGATTAGGAGGTGTGTTATTACAAGATGGCAAACCTATTGCATACTTTCTGAAAAATTGAGTGGGCCTAGTCTGAACTATTCTACTTATGATAAATAATTATATATTCTTATTCGGACCTTAGAAACATGGCAACGGTATTTATGGCCCAAGGAATTTGTTATACATTCTGATCATGAATCTTTGAAACACATTAAAAGTCAAGCAAAACTGAACCGTAGACATGCTAAATGGGTTGAATTCATTGAGATTTTCCCTTATGTCATTAAACACAAGAAGGGTAAAGAAAATGTTATTACTGATGCTTTGTCTCGTCGTTATACCATGCTTTCGCAATTTGACTTTAAAATATTTGGTTTGGAGACCATCAAAGATCAATATGTGCATGATGCTAAATTTAAAGATGTATTGCAGAATTGTAAGGAAGGGAGAACTTGGAACAAGTTCGTTCTTAACGATGGATTTGTGTTTCGTGCTAACAAGCTATGCATTCCAACTAGCTCCGTTCGTCTTTTGTTGTTGAAGGAGGTGCATGGAGGAGGATTAATGGGACACTTTGGCGTCAAGAAGACAGAGGATATGCTTGCTACACATTTCTTTTGGCCAAAGATGAGACGGGATGTTGAGCGCTTTGTTGCTCACTGCACTACATGTCAAAAAGCTAAGTCACGACTCAATCCTCATGGTTTATATATGCCTTTGCCTGTACCTAGTGTTCCTTGGGAGGATATATCTATGGACTTTGTTTTAGGTTCACCTCAAACAAAGAAGGGGAGGGATGGCATATTTGTTGTCGTGGATAGGTTTTCGAAAATGGCACACTTTATACCATGTCATAAAAGCGGTGATGCTGTTAATGTTGTTGATTTGTTCTTTCATGAAATTATTCGCTTGCATGGTGTGCCAACTACTATTGTTTCGAATCGTGATACTAAATTTCTTAGCCACTTTTGGAGATGTTTATGGGCTAAGTTGGGGACTAAATTGCTTTTTAGTACTAGTTTTCACCCCCAAACTGATGGACAAACTAAAGTAGTCAATAGAACATTGTCTACTATGCTTAGGGATGTTTTGAAGAATAATAATATAATGTGGGCAAAATGCTTGCCTCATATTGAATTTGCTTATAATTGTTCACCTATTGTGTATGGTTTCCTACCTCGTGCACCTATTGATTTGTTGCCTCTTCCATCTTCGGAGAAGGTTAATTTTGATGCTAAAGAAGGTACTGAATTGATTTTAAAAATGCATGAGTTAACTAAGGAAAACATTGAGCGTATGAACGCTAAATATAAATTTGCTGGAGATAAGGGTAGAAAACTTGTTGTGTTTCCACCTAGAGATCTTGTTTGGTTATATTTGCGTAAGGATAGATTTCCTAATTTGCGCAAATAAAAGCTAATGCCACGTGCTGATGGTCCTTTTAAGGTGTTACAGAAAATAAATGATAATGCATATAAACTTGAGCTGCCTGCAAATTTTGGGGTTAGCCCCACTTTTAACATTGCAGATTTGAAGCCTTATGTGGATGAGGAAGATGAGCTTCCGTCGAGGACGACTCTGTTTCAAGAAGGGGAGGATGATGAGGACATCAATACCATTTTTACACCCACAGCCCCTGCTGCTATACATACTCGACCAATTACTAGAGCTCATGCATACCAATTAAATTATCAGGTACTTTCGTTTCTTGGTAATGATTCTAATGTTCATGAGAATATGATGCTGCCTAAATTGGATACATTTGTTTTGCTTACAAATGAAGGGCCTAGCTTGGGCAAGAAAGATGAACACTAGAGCAAGACCAAGCATGGAGATGATGGCATGAGCATGGGGAACAAGAACGGAGTTACAAGTGATGATTTCAGGACTTTAAAGCCACCATAAGGAGTGCATGAAGCCTTGGATGAAATATACAAGATGCCACTTCATAAATTTCGTCCAGAGGCTATTCTAGGTGCTGCGTCACCTTATTATTGGACCAGGCCCATGTATTTTCGAAATACTTCAGTATAGGCTGTTTTTATAGTCCGTATGTGTGGGGAAACAAGAGTTAGGGGTGGTTTTGGACCCCTCCTCCAAGGGCCACGAAACCCCCCCCCCCTCTTCCTCCATATATACAACCCTTAGGGTGTCGTTTAGACTTTGGGTTTTGTTTAGATTAAAGTTCACCATAGCTATAACTTCGCGTACTTCGTTTGTGTTCAACGACCAAACTAAGACGTCATAGAACCCCACCTTGATCAATAAAGCTTTCATCTTATATTCGCAATATCTAGATTGCAATCTTAGTTTCTTGCTTGTTCTTCGTTTGCCTGCAGGAAACAGACCTTCGTGGTCAGGTTGGTCATGCTCCGGCGTGGTCAATAACCTCTTGGAGTTGGTTTAGCGATTGCTAAGACACGACGTCCTCGCACGTTCGTAGTGAGATCGTCAAAGTCGAGTTCCGCCAAATCGATAGCCACCATCTCATTGAAAGACGGGACACCTTTACCTCTATCAATTAGTTAACCCAAAAGGCATGACTAACCACTCATATAATCCAAACTTAGTTTTAAATGTTGTTTTCCATTCATCTCCTAATTTCATACGAATTTGATGGTATCAACTACGCAAATCAACTATGGAGAATATTGTAGAGCCACTCAATTCATCAAGCATTTCATCTAGCCTAGGAATAGGATGACGATAACGAATAGTAGTATTATTAATGCCTCTACAATCAACACATATACGCAATGTACCATCCTTTTTCGGCACTAGAATAATAGGAACAACACAAGGACTAAGGGATTCACGTATATAACCTTTGTCGAGCAGCTCCTGTACTTGACGCATAATCTCCTTTGTCTCCTCTGGATTGGTATGGTACGGTGCACGGTGAGGTAGTGATGCACCGGTAATTAAGTCAACCTAATGCTCAATCCCTCGAATAGGTGGTAATCCCGCTGGCACGTCTTATGGAAAGATGTCAGCAAACTCCTGCAAAATGTTAGTGACAGCAGGAGGCAAAGAGGAAGGCACATCCTCGAATGAAAATAATGCCTCTATGCACACAAAAGCATAGCAAACAGATTTGCTGAAATTTAGATCATCAATATCAGATTCGGTGGCAAGTAAACATCCACTTTTTAATTTAATTTCAGAAGTGACATGAGATGATGGTTTGTTATTAGGTTTATTTGTTGCTCAAATTCTTCTGCCACAATTTGATTTTCACTCTTATTTTTCTCATGTTTTGCTTTACTAGCTTGATTTGTATCATCTTTCAAAAGAGAATCAGGAGTCATAGGAAGCAAAGTAATATGTTTATCCTTATGAACAAGAGTATACTGATTGTTTCTACCATGGTGTACATAATTTTTATCAAATTTCCATGGTCTACCAAGTAATAAAGAACATGCTTGCATGGGTACCACATCACAATTGACATAATCATCATATGTAGAGATACTAAAATGCACACGAACAATACGTGTTACCTTAACCTTGTCGCTATTGTTGAACCATTGGATATAGTAAGGATGTGGATGTGGTCTTGTGGTGAGAAATAGCTTCTCCTCCATCTCCATGCTAGACAAGTTGTTGAAGCTCCCTCCATCTATGATGACGCGAACAGAACGTTCCTTCACAACTCCCTTTGTGATGAGGACATCAATACCATTGTTACACCCACAGCCCCTACTGTTACATATACTGGACCAATTACTAGAGCTCGCGCACGCCAATTAAATTACCAGGTACTTACGTTTCTTGGTAATGATTCTAATGTTCATGAGATTATGATGCTGCCTAAATTGGATACATTTGTTTTGCTTTCAAATGAAGGGCCTAGCTTGGAGAAGGATGAACATTGGAGCAAGAACACGCATGGAGTTGATGGCATGCGCAAGGGGATCAAGAACGGAGTTACAAGTGATGATTTCAGGACTTTGAAGCCGCCATAAGGAGTGCATGAAGCCATGGACGAAATATACAAGATGCCACTTCATAATATTCGTCCATAGGCTATTCTAGGTGCTGCGTCACCTTATTAATGGGCCAGGCCCATGTAATTTCGAAATACTTAATTATAGGCTATTTTTAGAGTCCGTATATGTGGGGAAACAAGAGTTAGGGTTGGTTTCGGACCCCACCCTCAAGGGCCACGAAAATCCCCTCTCTTCCTCCATATATACAGCCCTTAGGGCGTCGTTTAGACTTTGGGTTTTGTTTAGATTAAAAGTTCGCCATAGCTGCAACTTCTCGTACTTCGTTTGTGTCCAATGACCAGACCAAGACGTCACAGAACCCCACCTTGATCAATAAAGCTTTCATCTTATATTCGCAATATCCAGATTGCAATCTCAGTTTCTTGCTTGTTCTTCGTTTGCTCGCAGGAAACAGGCCCTCGTGGTCAGGTTGATCGTGCTCTGGCGTGGTCAATAACCCCTCGGAAGTTGGTTTAGCGATTGCTAAGGCGCGACGTCTCGCACGTTCGTAGTCGGATCGTCAAGGTCGACTCCCACAGAAAACGATAGCCATCATCTCATCGAAACATCGGGACACCTTTGCCTCTATCAAGTGGTATCAGATTTCCAGGTTGCTCGGTGAGATTTTTACAGTTTTTCGTAGATTAGATCGAGTCTGTTCTTCATACCTACAAGTCCACGAAAAAGCCACAAAAAATTAGGGTTAGTTCATCATATCCGAACCAATCTGAGCCTTTGCATAATCTTTTTAGGGTTTTTGCTTTGTTGAATTTGCGGTTGCATCGTCGTGTCAAGTTGCTGGTCTTAGAGTCTAGTCTTTTAGAGTTTCGAGTTCTGGTCATAAGTTGTCACGCCGCCGCCGCACCATCATCATCGCCCATCTACCACCATTGCTTATCCGCCACCGTTCTGAATCCGTATCCATATACCACCACCAATCCGTATCCATATACCACCACCAATCTGTATCCATATACCACCACCAATCTGTAACCATATATCCACCACCAATCCGAGTTCTTCTCATATTAGGTTTGTTCTTGAGATCAATCTCAATTCCGATTCGTGTTTCCTTGCCTGCGTAGGTCTCGGAAAAAAAAAGAGTCTGGAGACCCCCGGGCAGTTTTTAGGCCAAAATTTTCACGGGCAAAAATATTTTTTCCCTATCCTATTTTTAGGCTTTTCTGAGTCTTTTGAGCCACGTGCCATCATAGTGATTTTTTGTCGCACTTTTTCGTCGTCGCTGCCCTGATTTCCGAAAAAAAAAGTGAAAAAAAATTTTCGTGCCCATCCTATCAGTTTGACGAGGGAAGAGTTTTGAGACACTCGCCATTATAGTAATTTTTCGCAAAAAAAAAGAGGAGCGCAAAAAAAAGCGAAAAAAAAAGTTCCAGAGTGTGCTTTTCCCTTATTTACGTGCAGCGCCGTGATTTTGTTAGTGTTCTAGGCTCGCGTCTCTAGCACGGTCTAGCCTAGGACCAGCACAGTACCGTCGTTGAGCGTTTATTCAACTTTGCATCTCTGAATTGATTATTGCTGACCCTTTTTGCTACCATACTATAAGCCTTCCCAGCTCCACATACCTCTACGTCGTGCGTTTGACTCTCCCTGGCAATCGCTCTATCCAAGCTTTTGAGAGTTTTGACTACAACGGTTGCCGATCACCGCCTGCTGCTGGGTAAGAACTGGTAAGAATTTGAGATTTGCTTGACGGATTTGTGACACCCGCCACCACCACCTCTTGTTAGTATTCTGTAGGATCATATTCTTGTGTGTTTTCTATTGTTGCTAACCATGGCAGGATCACAAGCCGACGAGACTGACTGGGAGAACATGACGAATCAGGAGTTGCATGATAAATTTCAGCAAATGATGAATGGACAGGTGCAGGATGTGCTAAACAGATTTGAAGAGGCCATGGAGAAGATAGATGACATGGAGAAGACGTTCGAAACAAATCTCGATAACAGGTTTAATGAATTGCTCGCGCGTCTTCCACCACCACCACCGGGCTGCACCTAACGCACCTCTACAACAACAACAACAACAACAACAACAACAACAACAACAACAACAACGACTACCTACACATCGTGAAACAGCCCTCCGCCGAGCGAGCCGTCTCCCTCTTGCACCTGGCCAAACTGTTGGTGCTGCTGTTGCTACTTCTGTGGCTCCTGCTGCTGATGCGGAGGAGGATGATTTTGCTGGCGATTACGAGGATGAGGTTGATCAAAATCAGAACTACGTGCCACCACCAGCACAGCAACCATCAGGTCGTCCACATGCAAATATTGGCAATGGTAGGGCTCACCCTCAGGTACGGAGATCATGACCATCTTCCTAAACTAAAATTAAATATTCCACCATTTGAGGGTAGATATGCTCTTGATATATATCTTACTTGGGAGTTAGAAACTAAATAACGCTTGACAAGTTTACAATATCCTGAGGAGAGACGTGTTCCTGCTGCTATTTGTGCTTTCACTAGTTTTGCATGTGATTATATCCTATTCCATCTACTTGGGCTGCTTTGAAAACTGCTATGCATACTCCTTGGGTTCCACCATATTATCAACGTGAATTACTTCAAAAATTGTAGTGTTTAAGATAAGGAAAAAATTCTGTAGAAGAATACTATCAGGAATTACAATCTGGAATGATTAGATGTGGTATTGTTGAGGATAATGAAGCTATGCTTGCACGTTTTATGGGTGGATTAAATAAAGAGATTCAGAACATTCTAGAATATAAGGAGTATAATAATATCACTCGTTTATTCCATCTTGCTTGCAAAGCTGGACATGAAGTGCAAGATCGACAGGCATTGGCGCGAACTAACTTTTCTGCAGGTCGATCTTCATCATGGACACCGCGTGCATCCTCTACTCCCACACATCCTACTGCAGCACCACTGACTTCAGCCGCCACTTCCTCGAGATACAAGAAAACAGGCACCACCGCCACCATCTGCCAAGAGTACACCTTCTGGTTCCGCACAAAGCTCTTCTTCATCCATGGCATCGACAGGGAAAACACATGATATTATTTTTCGTCGGTGCAAGGGTGGAGGTCATTTTGCGAGAGAATGCCCATTTAAGCATGTGATGATTGTTAGTGAGGATGGTGGGTATGAGTTCGCTAGTGACTATGATGAGGAGACTTTGGCTCTTATTACAAGTGAAGAACACTATGGAGATGATTCTGATCATGAGACACAATACATGGATGATGAATATGCTGACATGTATGAATGTTTAGTTGCTCAACGTGTTTTGAATGTGCAGGTTACACAAGCTGAGCAAAATCAGAGGCATAATTTGTTCCATACAAAGTGATAGAGGCAAAGGTGTCCCGATGTTTCGATGAGATGATGGCTATCGTTTTCTGTGGGAGTCGACCTTGACGATCCGACTACAACGTGCGAGACGTCGCGCCTTAGCAATCGCTAAACCAACTTCCGAGGGGTTATTGACCACGCCGGAGCACGATCAACCTGACCACGAGGGCCTGTTTCCTGCGAGCAAACGAAGAACAAGCAAGAAACTGAGATTGCAATCTGGATATTGCGAATATAAGATGAAAGCTTTATTGATCAAGGTGGGGTTCTGTGACGTCTTGGTCTGGTCGTTGGACACAAACGAAGTATGAGAAGTTGTAGCTATGGCGAACTTTTAATCTAAACAAAACCCAAAGTCTAAACGACGCCCTAAGGGCTGTATATATGGAGGAAGAGAGGGGATTTTCGTGGCCCTTGAGGGTGGGGTCCGAAACCAACCCTAACTCTTGTTTCCCCACATATACGGACTCTATAAATAGCCTATACTTAAGTATTTCGAAATTACATGGGCCTGGCCCATTAATAAGGTGACGCAGCACCTAGAATAGCCTATGGACGAATATTATGAAGTGGCATCTTGTATATTTCGTCCATGGCTTCATGCACTCCTTATGGCGGCTTCAAAGTCCTGAAATCATCACTTGTAACTCCGTTCTTGATCCCCTTGCGCATGCCATCAACTCCATGCGTGTTCTTGCTCCAATGTTCATCCTTCTCCAAGCTAGGCCCTTCATTTGAAAGCAAAACAAATGTATCCAATTTAGGCAGCATCATAATCTCATGAACATTAGAATCATTACCAAGAAACGAAAGTACCTGGTAATTTAATTGGCGTGCGCGAGCTCTAGTAATTGGTGCAGTATATGTAACAGTAGGGGCTGTGGGTGTAACAATGGTATTGATGTCCTCATCATCCTCCCCTTCTTGAAATGAAGTCGTCCTCGACGGAAGCTCATCTTCCTCACCCAAATAAGGCTTCAAATCTGCAATGTTAAAAGTGGGACTAACCCCAAAATCTGCAGGTAGCTCAAGTTTATATGCATTATCATTTATTTTCTCTAAAACCTTAAAAGGACCATCAGCACGTGGCATTAGCTTTGATTTCCGCAGATTAGGAAATCTATCTTTACGCAAATGTAACCAAACAAGATCTCCAGGTGCAAACACAACATGTTTTCTACCCTTATCTCCAGCAAGTTTATATTTAGCATTCATACGCTCAATGTTTTCCTTAGTTAACTCATGCATTTTTAAAATCAATTCAGAACGTTCTTTAGCATCAAAATTAACCTTCTCCGAAGATGGAAGAGGCAACAAATCAATAGGTGCACGAGGTAGGAAACCATACACAATTTCAAAAGGGCACATCTTAGTAGTAGAATGCAATGAACGATTATAAGCAAATTCAATATGAGGCAAGCATTCTTCCCACATTTTCTTGTTATTCTTCAAAACAGCCCTAAGCATAGTAGACAATGTTCTATTGACTACTTCAGTTTGTCCATCAGTTTGGGGGTGACAAGTAGTACTAAAAAGCAGCTTAGTCCCCAACTTAGCCCATAAACATCTCCAAAAGTGGCTAAGAAATTTAGTATCACGATCTGAAACAATAGTATTTGGCACACCATGTAAGCGAATAATTTCACGAAAGAACAAATCAGCAACATTAACAGCATCATCGCTTTTATGACATGGTATAAAGTGTGCCATTTTCGAGAACCTATCCACGACAACAAATATGCTATCCCTCCCCTTCTTTGTTCTAGGTAAACCTAAAACAAAGTCCATAGATATATCCTCCCAAGGAACACTAGGTACAGGCAAAGGCATATATAAACCATGAGGATTGAGTCGTGACTTAGCTCTTTGACATGTAGTGCAGCGAGCAACAAAACGCTCAACATCCCGTCTCATCTTTGGCCAAAAGAAATGTGTAGCAAGTATATCCTCCGTCTTCTTGACGCCAAAGTGTCCCATTAATCCTCCTCCATGCGCCTCCTGCAACAACAAAAGACGAACGGAGCTAGCTGGAATGCATAGCTTGTTAGCACGAAACACAAATCCATCGTTAAGAACGAACTTGTTCCAAGTTCTCCCTTCCTTACAATTCTGCAATACATCTTTAAATTCAGCATCATTAACATATTGATCTTTGATGGTCTCCAAACCAAATATTTTAAAGTCAAGTTGTGAAAGCATAGTATAACGACGAGACAAGGCATCAGCAATAACATTTTCTTTACCCTTCTTGTGTTTAATCACATAAGGGAAAGTCTCAATGAATTCAACCCATTTAGCATGTCGACGGTTCAGTTTTGCTTGACTTTTAATGTGTTTCAAAGATTCATGATCAGAATGTATAACAAATTCCTTGGGCCATAAATAATGTTGCCATGTTTCTAAGGTCCGAACAAGAGCATATAATTCTTTATCATAAGTAGAATAGTTCAGACTAGGCCCACTCAATTTTTCAGAAAAGTATGCAACAGGTTTTCCATCTTGTAATAACACACCTCCTAATCCAATTCCACTAGCATCACATTCAAGCTCAAAAGTCTTATTGAAATTAGGAAGTTGGAGTAAAGGAGCATGTGTCAACTTATCTTTCAATACCGTGAAGGCTTCTTCCTGTGCGGTACCCCAAACAAAAGGTACATCCTTCTTTGTAAGCTCGTTGAGAGGTGCAGCAATGGTGCTGAAATCTCTCACAAAACGCCTATAGAAACCAGCGAGGCCAAGGAAACTCCTCACTTGTGTGACCGTTTTGGGCTGCGGCCAACTCTCAATAGCTTCAATCTTGGCTTTATCAACTTCAATTCCCTGTGGAGTAACAACATAGCCAAGAAAAGATACTCGAGTCGGTGCAAAAGGTGCACTTTCCAAGGTTACCAAACAAACGTGCATCACGTAGAGCAATAAAAACAGCACGTAAATGTTCCAAATGTTCCTCCAAAGATTTGCTATAAATCAATATGTCATCAAAGTAAACTACCACAAATCGTCCAATGAAAGCACGTAAAACTTCGTTCATTAACCTCATGAAAGTACTAGGTGCATTAGTTAACCCAAAAGGCATGACTAACCACTCATATAATCCAAACTTAGTTTTAAATGCTGTTTTCCATTCATCTCCCAATTTCATACGAATTTGATGGTATCCACTACGCAAATCAACTTTGGAGAATATTGTAGAGCCACTCAATTCATCAAGCATATCATCTAGCCTAGGAATAGGATGACGATAACGAATAGTAATATTATTAATGCCTCTACAATCAACGCACATACGTGACGTACCATCCTTTTTCGGCACTAAAATGATAGGAACAGCACAAGGACTAAGGGATTCGCGTATATAACCTTTGTCGAGCAGTTCTTGTACTTGACGCATAATCTCCTTCGTCTCCTCTGGATTGGTACGGTATGGTGCACGGTTGGGTAATGATGCACCGGGAATTAAGTCAATTTGATGCTCAATCCCGCGAATAGGTGGTAATCCCGGTGGCACGTCTTGTGGAAAGACGTCGGCGAACTCCTGCAAAATGTTAGTGACAGCAGGAGGCAAAGAGGAAGGCACGTCCTCGAATGAAAATAATGCCTCTTTGCACACAAAAGCATAGCAAACAGATTTGCTAAAATCTAGATCATCAATATCAGATTTGGTGGCAAGTAAACATGCACTTTTCAATTTAATTTCAGAAGCAACACTAGATTGTTTATTATTATTAGGCTGCATTTGTTGCTCAAATTCTTTTGCCACAATCTGATTTTCACTCTTAGTTTTCTCCTGTTTTGCTTTATTAGCTCTATTAATATCATCTTTCAAAATGGAATCAGGAGTCATAGGAAGCAAAGTAATATTTTTATCCTTATGAACAAGAGTATACTGATTGTTTCTACCATGGTGAATAGAATTTTTATCAAATTGCCATGGTCTACCAAGTAATAAGGAACATGCTTGCATCGGTACCACATCACAATCAACATAATCAGCATATGTAGAGATACTAAAATGCACACGAACAGTACGTGTTACCTTAACCTTGCCGCTGTTGTTGAACCATTGGATGTAGTAAGGATGTGGATGTGGTCTTGTGGTGAGAGATAGCTTCTCCACCATCTCGATGCTAGCCAAGTTGTTGCAACTCCCTCCATCTATGATCACGCGAACAGAACGTTCCTTCACAACTCCCTTTGTATGGAACAAATTATGCCTCTGATTTTGCTCAGCTTGTGTAACCTGCACACTCAAAACACGTTGAGCAACTAAACATTCATACCTGTCAGCATCTTCAGGAGCCATGTATTGCCGTCTCATGATCAGAATCGTCTCCACCGTGTTCGTCACGTGTAATAAGAGCCAAAGTCTCCTCATCATAGTCACTAGCGGACTCATACCCACCATCCTCAATAACAATCATCACACGCTTAGATGGGCATTCTCTCGCATAATGACCTCCACCCTTGCAACGTCGACAAATAATATCATGTGTTTGCCCTGTTGATGCCATGGATGAAGAAGAGCTCTTTGCAGGCCCAGAAGGTGTGCTCTTGGCAGATAGTGGTGATTGTGCCTGCTTTATTGTATCACGGTTGGAGGTGGTAGCCGACAGAGGCGCCGGTGTAGCAGAACGTGTGGAAGTAGATGATGCACGTGGTGTCCATGATGAAGGTCGACCTGCAGAAAAGTTAGTCCGCGCCAATGCCTGTCTATCCTGCACTTCACGTTCAGCTTTACAAGCAAGATGGAATAAACGAGTGATATTAGTATACTCCTTATACTCTAGAATCATCTGAATCTCTCTATTTAATCCACCCATAAAACGTGCAAGCATAGCTTCATTCTCCTCAACAATACCACATCTAATCATTCTAGTTTGTAATTCCTGATAATATTCTTCTACAGAATTTTTTCCCTGTCTTAAGCGCTGCAATTTTTGAAGTAATTCACGTTGATAATATGGTGGAACCCAACGAGTACGCATAGCAGTTTTCAAAGCAGCCCAAGTAGCCGGAATAGGATATAATCTACAATGCTCAGACCACCAAACACATGCAAAACTAGTGAAAGCACAAACAGCAGCAGGAACACATCTCTCCTCGGGATATTGTAAACATGTAAATCGTTGTTCAGTTTCTAACTCCCAAGTAAGATATATATCAGGAACATATCTACCCTCAAATGGTGGAATATTCAATTTTAGTTTAGGGAGATGGTCATGATCTCGTACCTGAGGGTGAGCCCTACCATTGCCATTATTTGCATGTGGACGACCTGGTGGTTGCTGTGCTGTTGGTGGCACGTAGTTCTGATTTTGATCAACCTCATCCTCCTCCACATCAGCAGTAGGAGCCACAGAAGTATCAACAGCAGCACCAGCAGTTTGGCCCGACTGAAGAGGGACACGGCTCGCTCGGCGGAGGGCTGTTTCCCGACGTGGAGGTAGTCGGTGTTGTTGTTGTTGTTGCAGAGGTGCGGCAGGAGCAGTCGGTGGTGGTGGTGCAAAATGCGAAAGCAATTCAGCAAACTTGTTATCGAGCTTTGTTTCAAACGTCTTCTCCATGCCATCTATCTTCTCCATGGCCTCTTCAAATCTGTTTATCACATCTTGCACCTGTCCATTCATCATTTGCTGAAACGTATCATGAAGCTCCTTGTTCGTCAAGTTCTCCCAGTCAGTCTCGTCGGCTTGTGATCCTGGCATGGTTAGCAGCAATAGAAACACACAAGAATATGATCCTACAGACTACTAACAAGTGGTGGTGGTGGCGGGTGTCACAAATCCGTCAAGCAAATCTCAAATTCTTACCAGTTCTTACCCAGCAGCAGGCGGTGATCGGCAACCGTTGTAGTCAAAAACTCTCAAAAGGTTGGATAGAGCGATTGCCAGGGAGAGTCAAACGCACGACGTAGAGGTATGTGGAGCTGGGAAGGCTTATAGTATGGTAGCAAAAAGGGTCAGCAATAATCAATTCAGAGATGCAAAGTTGAATAAACGCTCAACGACGGTACTGTGCTGGTCCTAGGCTAGACCGTGCTAGAGACGCGAGCCTAGAACACTAACAAAATCACGGCGCTGCACGTAAATAAGGGAAAAGCACACTCTGGAACTTTTTTTTTTCGCTTTTTTTTTTGCGCTCCTCTTTTTTTTTTTTTTTTTTGCGAAAAATTACTATAATGGCGAGTGTCTCAAAACTCTTCCCTCGTCAAACTGATAATATGGACACGAAATTTTTTTTTTCCACTTTTTTTTTCGGAAATCAGGGCAGCGACGACGAAAAAGTGCGACAAAAAATCACTATGATGGCACGTGGCTCAAAAGACTCAGAAAAGCCTAAAAATAGGATAGGGAAAAAAAATTTGCCCGTGAAAATTTTGGCCTAAAAACTGCCCGGGGGTCTCCAGACTCTTTTTTTTTCTTTTTTTTCCGAGACCTACGCAGGCAAGGAAACACGAATCAGAATTTAGATTGATCTCAAGAACAAACCTAATATGAGAAGAACTCGGATTGGTGGTGGATATATGGTTGTGGTATATGGCAGCGGTGGTGGTATATGGATACAGATTGGTGGTGGTATATGGATACGGATTGGTGGTGGTATATGGATATGGATTCAGAGCGGTGGCGAATAAGCGAAAGTGGTAGATGGGCGATGATGATGGTGCGGCGGCGGCGTGACAACTTATGACCAGAACTTGAAACTCTAAAAGACTAGACTCTAAGACCAGCAACTTGACACGACGATGCAACCGCAAATTCAACAAAGCAAAAACCCTAAAAAGATTATGCAAAGGCTCAGATTGGTTCGGATATGATGAACTAACCCTAATTTTTTTTCTAGCTTTTTCGTGGACTATAGGTATGAAGAACAGACTCGATCTAATCTACGAAAAACTGTAAAATCTGACCGAGCAACCTGGAAATCTGATACCACTTGATAGAGGCTAAGGTGTCCCGATGTTTCGATGAGATGGTGGCTATCGTTTTCTGTGGGAGTCGACCTTGACGATCCGACTACGAACGTGCGAGACGTCGCGCCTTAGCAATCGCTAAACCAACTTCCGAGGGTTATTGACCACGCCGGAGCACGATCAACCTGACCACGAGGGTCTGTTTCCTGCGAGCAAACGAAGAACAAGCAAGAAACTGAGATTGCAATCGGGATATTGCGAATATAAGATGAAAGCTTTATCGATCAAGGTGGGGTTCTGTGACGTCTTGGTCTGGTCGTTGGACACAAACGAAGACGCGAAGTTGCAGCTATGGCGAACTTTTAATCTAAACAAAACCCAAAGTCTAAACGACGCCCTAAGGGCTGTATATATGGAGGAAGAGGGGGGAATTTCGTGGCCCTTGATGGTGGGGTCCGAAACCAACCCTAACTCTTGTTTCCCCACACATACGGACTCTAAAAATAGCCTATACTTAAGTATTTCGAAATTACATGGGCCTAGCCCATTAATAAGGTGACGCAGCACCTAGAATAGCCTATGGACGAATATTATGAAGTGGCATCTTGTATATTTCGTCCAAGGCTTCATGCACTCCTTATGGCGGCTTCAAAGTCCTGAAATCATCACTTGTAACTCCGTTCTTGATCCCCTTGCGCATGCCATCAACTCCATGCGTGTTCTTGCTCCAATGTTCATCCTTCTCCAAGCTAGGCCCTTCATTTGTAAGCAACACAAATGTATCCTATTTAGGCAGCATCATAATCTCATGAACATTAGAATCATTACCAAGAAACGAAAGTACCTGGTAATTTAATTGGCGTGCGCGAGCTCTAGTAATTGGTCCAGTATATGTAACAGTAGGGGCTGTGGGTGTAACAATGGTATTGATGTCCTCATCAGTGAGTAGTGGACTCGTGTACGAAAACTTTTTTACTAGTGGAGTTCCGTAGGATAGCTTAGCCAAGAGTCAAAGCTGGCTTGCTGCAATAACTCCACCACCTTCTTGAGAATGAGCATGTATAGTAGGTTCTGATGTAAGACTTGTTGAGTACCTTTGTACTCATGTTTGCTTAATTACTGTTTTCAGACGACAACATCGCCCCCTCCGATGGGTTCTACGTAGACCTTGACGTCGACGAGTGACTAGCCACCCAGGTGGTGATCCTGGCCATGGAGGGCCCTATGTAGATAGACAGGCTTCGAGAAGCCTTCTTTCTTTCTAGTGTCTGTACTCAGACTAGTTGCTTCCGCATGTGCTTGTATGATTGTATGACTTGAGTGTCGGGTCATGTGACCCCTATCTGTATGAACATGTTATGTATGGCTCTCTGGAGCCTTTAAATAAAGTACTTGAGTTGTAGAGTTTTGTTGTGATGGCATGTTGTATGTACTCACATCGGGCATATTGCATGTATGATTGAAATGCTTGGTATGAGTGGGATCCGACAATCTAGTTGTTTATCCTTGGCAGCCTTTCTTACGGGGAAATGTAGTCTAGTGTTCCTCGAGCCATAGTAGTCCGCTACAGCCCGGTTCACCAGAGTCCAGCTAGCCCAGCACTACTGCTCAGGACACCTGACCGGCCGGCATGTGTTTCACGTCGTTCCTATGTCTGTCCCTTCGGGGAAATGTCACGTGGTGACATCCGGAGTCCTGCCTAGCCTGCTACAGCCCGGGTTCCCCGGAGTCCTGTTAGCCCAATGCTACAGCCCGGAATCACACGCTGATGACCGACATGCTCGATGTGATTCATGTATGCCTGTCTCATTGTCTGTTTGAAGTGTTTTACCCATGGTGTTACATTTGCTGTGTCTTCACATTTGGTTTGGCTTCAATCTCAACATGTCTTCATGATTATCTTCATTAATATATATATATATATATATACTAGTGTTCTATCCTCTACAGCATTCACTTATAGCTATGTCTTCTTGTTGAATCTTTTGAACTAAGTGAATGTGATCGGACCCTAACCTCTCTATGTTTTCTATCTCAAACTCTATCTCTCCAAATCATATGCATTCTATTGAAACTGTCGAATATCTTCTCTGCGTCCTTGTCAGCAGAAGATACAGAGACAAACATTAAGTCCGTTTTCAATGCTAATTCCTTCACCTGAAATCCGGAGAAGTGGGAACGACCACCCGACAATCCAGGCGTGCGTGGGAACGTGGAACAACCTCCGATATGTTACATGATGGCCACGTGTTCTTCAGATGTGAATCGCCAGGGGCACCTGTGTAATAACGCTATGCCGTCCCTGTCCCTATAAATACACGCCTCACCACAGTCATTATCCTTTCTTCCACTATCGCACGAACCCTAGCGCCACCGCTAGCCCTCGACGACGCCGGCGACGAAGCGCTTAGCTGCCGCGACCTCTCCGACGCCGTCTTCACGCCGACCGCGGACATCGTCTTCTCCGCCGTCGCCATAGGTGTCCTCCGTCGCCAAGTTAGGGCACGGACGATCGAACTGCTCGGCCTCCTCTTCCACTCCGTCTAGCAGTTCTTTGTGTGGTAAATAAAACTTCCTTTTTACTGCCCCTTTGATCCTATAGATTCGTCACCTTCTACCACAAGCAGTTTCTGTTCACACAAGTTGGATCCACTTCATACTGCATCTCATATTATGTCTAGTATGTTCACTTATGCTTCACAAAGTAGTTAGATTCCTCACTTGTACTGATCTGTGGATTCGTACAAATCTGTAACCAACTCCTTATCTATGAGTGAATGTCTTCGCACGATGAGGTCAATGTCTTCTAAACTGATTTATCTTCAAAATCTTCTGAGAATGCATATGACCTCTTCCCGTTCCCTCGCACCTTAATGCTGTCACAGGTACATGTCCGTGGGAGAATCCCTTGGTTCTCATAGTCTGCATTCATTTGCAGAATTCTTACAGCATCATATAAACTCTCCCGAAGCCAGTTCCTGTTTGTCCAGCAAACGAAAGCCTTTGAAGCCTTTGAACGTATTGAAGCCATTCAGTTTAAAGTTCATGGCTGCAGAGAAATCAGCAAGGAAGGGTGGTAGAAAGCGTCAAGGTGAAACATCAAGAGATCTGCCCGATGACCTCTCAGAACTGTACAAGACAGATCCAGAAGAGGATTACAATCAGCGCAAGACACGAATCCAATGGATTCGATGATATTGGGTAGAACAGTGGTTCAAGTACAGGTTTGTGACAAAGGAATATGCTGAGAAAAATGCCATCAAGCGACCATGGGGAGACATCCTATACAGAGATCTTCAACCCAGGTCCAGAGATGAAGCCATTGAACAAGGCTTCTATCCCTGCATGGTGCGTGGACCACAGCCTGCGGATGCTGAACCATCATCACTGCTATGGTGTCGTGACGACAATCTGTTCCAGCGCAACTTCCAGTTTGCCCAGAATTCGACGAAGCAGAATAAGAAGTCATTGGGACTAGACTTCAACCCTGGTCCCTCTGCTCCCCGTGCCGATGGCACCCGCGAAGCTGAACCCAATCTTGTTGGGCCCTTCTATAACCTGGATGGCCTCATCACTCACATCTCAGTTCAAGGTGCCAAAGTGGATCATTTTGATGATGATGCTGACACTGATGAAGCCCCAGCTCCTACTCCAAAGCCGCAGAAGCCAAAGCAACCTAAAGCTTCAAAGCCTGCCTCAGCACCAAAAATCTCATGGGCGAAGCCACTGGCTACTGCACCTCCTGAAGACAGTGTGCAGTCTGAAGATCTGTCACGTATCTCCAAGCCCCCGAGAGTCAAGATGCCTCTGCCACACACCAGCCAAGAACTGACCGCTGCTGCTATTCTGCGCAACGATACCATTGATCTATCCAGCAATGAAGATCTTGCAGATGACGCTCTTGAGCAACTGATCAAGAGCAAAGAAGAAGCAGAAATCTTCAACAATTTGCCTCTCTTTGACGTGGCAATCATCCACGACTTCATCGATGAGTGGTTTGACACGCCCAACCTCAGCTTTGAAGATCTGCGACTTCCCATTGGCCTCAGTGTTGCCTTCCATGGCGCCATTGCTTCAGAGTTAGCTATAGCCCAGCGCATCGTTGAACTGAAGCAGAAGATTGACTTTGAGAAAGCTCAGTTCAAGAAGCATATGGCCAAGCTCAGCGTGCAAGAGGTGAAGAACTTCAAGATCATGCTGCACGAGCTCAAAGAAGCCTTTCTCAAGAAGCGTGAAGAAGCTCAAGGTTCTCGTGAGCGCATGAAGAGCCTGGCTGACAAGTGTGTGCAAGCCTACAATGAGGCTGAGAAGCGCAAGGCCCTTGGGCGTCCTGGCATCGACCCCAGGATGGCTGCAAAGCAGAAGAAGAAGAAGAAGAAGAAGAAGAAGAAGCCCGCTATGGCCGAACCCGACGCACCAAGGCAGGAAGCACATCCCATTGTCTTCCCAGCCAGCATGGCTGGCTCGAAGCCAAAGGCCAGGTCAACCGCTTCAGAACTGAAGAAGACGAGGACTGCTGAGGCTGAAGCCAGAAAGAGGAAACATTCTGAAGCCTCTGATGCTGCTCCCTCCAGGAAGAAGCGGAAGACCAAGAAGGAACAGGCTGCTCCCACAGAGCCCCTGATTGTTGAACCAATCTCAATGGTTCGCCATGCATATACACACCAAGAGCGCCAACTGACTGTCCATGAGCCTGCTTTCACAGAGGCTCATGAAGCTGAAGACATTCCAGCAGCTAATCCCACCGCTGCTGAAGACATTGGTCACCATGACAATGTTGACGATGATGTAGTTCTTCCTCTGATCGAGCACCAACAGGTATCATCGCCTGTGCTTACGCACAGCGAACTCATTAGCATTGGTCGTCCTCTGAAGCCAATTGCTCAGGATGCATCATGGGCTGATCACCCACAACAACAAGTCACACCACCCCGGCAAGAAGAGGAAGATGACCTTGAGGCCCAGCCAACTCCATCTCCAAAGGCGTCGCCAGCGTTACGCAGGCTTCGCAAAGGACCAAGGTCTCAAGTCTCCGAGTCTGAGGCTAAAACTGCTGAAGACATTTCGGCTGCATCAGCCGATGACACCCAAGAAGAAGAACGTGTCCCTACTCCCCCAACTACTGACGAAGCTATTCTCGAGGAGAACGTGTCTGTGCCCGACCCTCCAGCTCATCAAGTGGAGGTAGAAAATCTTGAGGCTGCCATCACCAACACCAATGAAGCCACTGACGCTGTCATGGCTGAAGCAAATGTGGAGCCTACACCAACCCAAGAACTAGAAGTCAGCGAAGCCAATGATGCTACTGCTTCTGTTCCTGCGCCTGCTGCTGGTCCTCAGTTTGACTATCATATTGAGCATAGGCCTCAGGTACAGAAGCCAATGCCAAGGTTGCCCAGGTTTCCAGGTCCTACATCAGCACCTGGATCCTTTAATGTCAACGGCTTCAAAGCAGACAACACCTTCTTCAATAGCTCCAAGAACCCCTACTCAAGGGAACGAATATCTTCTGATTGGTTCTAGAGCTATCCGCAGCGAAGCTATTACTCCCACATTCTGTACAATCAAGGTCGCATCTTCCCACATATGTGTCTTGACACCGAAGCAATAGCTGGTCTGCCCTGTTTGGAAGAAGCTCTGGATTGCTTCAAAGAGGTTGGATTGTTGCCTTTCGTCACCGACCAAGAGCACTGGAACGAAGAGTTGCTGCTCCAATTTTATGCCACACTTCACATACGTGGTTACAACAGAGATCCGAAGACTTGGGTCCTGGAGTGGATGACAGGAAATGTTCATCACGAAGCCAAATCCTTTGATATCATTGAGCTCACTGGTCTGCCCACTCCTGGAGATCTCTATGAACCTGGATGTCAACTTCACAGTGAAGCTATGGAAAGCATCTTTCAGAAGCCTGAACTGAACATGAGTCAGATGCTCAGTATGATGAAGCCTTTGCCACAAGACGCTGCATATCCTAAGGAGTTCTTTGTTGATGACCTGGAGTATCTGCCAAGGACTATCTATCACATTATACGGCGAACTCTCTGGCCCATCAAAGGACATTCTCCACATGCAAAGCTGGAAGGTGCAATGAAGACTTTGGTCTTCTATATTCTTCATGGCAAATGCTTCAATGCACAAGACTTCTTCATCCGCCAACTTGCTGCCTCAGGATCTGATCTTTTTGGCTTGAAGTTCTACGCTCCATGGATAATGCGGCTGATTAAACTCCACTCAGCTATCTCATATCAGCCATCTGCTCACAATCATCCGATCTTTCTGCCTGATGTGGATATGTCCGTTGAAGCCATTTATCCAGAGCCTGCCAAGGAACCTCTTAGTCTTCAGAATGCGGAGCATCAAAGTTTCACTCAGAACATTGAAGGAGTTGAAGCAGTCACTCGTGTTTATCCTCTGGCTGGTACTACACGTGCACCTCATCGTGCCCTTACTGAAGCCACTGAAAGCACTATTACCCAACGACCCAAGAATCGATCTCGTGTTCTCAATGACCGAGAGCTTCTGGTTGCTCTTCATCAGAAACAGGGTAGGCATCATGACTGGCTGAAGCGCCAAATGCACAGCCTCTTGGTGGATGTCAACCGCATTTGCAATCTTGCCACCAAGAATTCCTTTGTTGCCCATGAAACCTGTCGGCGTACATGGAAAGGGCTGACGCTTATGTGTTCTGAGGATGATCTTCAAGAGGATGGCTTCTCTGAATGTTTCAAGTTTGACTCCACACCTCCCCGAAGGACAGTGCTGCGATGAACTCCATCTCTTGAAGACTCTGAGTTCTCTTCCACTGCGGCAACTGTGAATGCCAGAGTGATCGAGGACGAAGATGATGCCACTTCACCGCCCCCTACTTCTGCACGCCTCGACACTGCCCCAAGTTCTTCTGCACCGCCGAACACCACCGACGACCCTGCTGCTTCACCTACTCTTCATGGGAACGAGTAGATGCTCTATGTCTTCAAACCTTTTTGGTCCTCACTGACAAAAGGGGGAGAAGCATATGAGTTTGATAGTCTTCAAGCGGGTCCATATGGGCGGTTACTTTATGTTTTGCCTAGTGTTTACAACTCTCGTTTTGATACATTTGGTTCTTTGAGTTGTAACACTTAAACTCGATGGTCGTCTGCTACTTATTTGCTATTTTGTGATGCGATGATAAATCCTGCATGTGCGGCGATAAATTCCGCGCTTAGATCATTTTGCAGACGTCCATTTTTCATTATGCATGTCATTATCTTCACATACCTTCATGCATGATGAATTGTCATCATAAGTTGAAGAGGATCTCCACAAGTACAATCTGCCATGTGCATTTCCATTCCAAAAGCAAATTACTTATATGCACATCTTCAGGGGGAGCCCTTGCAACTTATGAAGACAATTCCTTATCCTTTACAATTTCACATATTATATTCCCCGTTGAAAACTTCAACTAGTTTGTCATCAATCACCAAAAAGGGGGAGATTGTAAGTGCATCTAGTGCCACCCCTAGTTGGTTTTGGAGTATTGACGACAAACCTAGTTGAGGGACTAATGTGTTTGTGAGAATTGCAGGATAACACAGGTAGAAGTCCCTCATTGATTCGGTTTTCCTACCAGAGATGACCCCTAAAAATGTATGAAGACATTGAAGTCAAAGGTGGTAAGTGAAGACATTCACCTTGAAGACTATGACAAGAGAAGACATCGCATGAAGACTATGGAGCGCGAAGACTTAGATCTTTCGTAGTTCTTTTTCTTCCTTGTTGAGTCATAGGAACCACCGTACTGTTAAGTGGGGTCCAAGAGAAC